>NC_043715.1:44159089-44160916 GCF_006229205.1 Suricata suricatta | reverse complement strand
TGATTTTGTCTATTTGGGTGCTCTCTCTTTTCTCTCTGAGGAGCCTGGCTAAAGGTTTATCGATTTTGTTTATTTTTTCAAAGAACCAACTCTTGGTTTCATTGATCTGCCCTACTGTTCTTTTGCATTCTATATTGTTTATTTCTGCCCTGATCTTTATTATTTCTTTTCTTCTGCTGGGTTCGTGGTGCTCTTGCTGCTTCCCTTCTAGTTCTAGTAGGTGGTGTGTTAAATTTTGAATTTGTGCTTTTTCTAGTTTGTTGAGATTGGCCTGGATTGTAATATACTTTCCGCTTAGGACTGCCTTTGCTGCATCCCAGAGATTTTGGATTGTTGTATTTTCGTTTTCATTAGTTTCCATATATTTTTAAATTTCTTCTCTGATTGCCTGATTAACGCAATCATTATTTAGTAGGGTGGTTTTTAAACTCCACATTTTTGGAGGTCTTCCAGACTTTTTCCTGTGGTTAATTTCAAGTTTCATAGCATTGTGATCTGAAAGTGTGCATGGTATGATCTCTATTCATTTATACTTATAGAGGGCTGCTTTATGCCCCAGTATGTGATCAATCTTGGAGAATGTGCCTTGTGCACTCGAGAAGAAGGTGAATTTCCTTCAGGATGCAGAGTTCTAAATATATCTATCAGTTCCTTCTGTTCCAATGTGTTGTTCAGGTCCATTGTTTCCTTAGTGATTATCTGTCTGGTTGATCTATCCATTGCTGTCAGTGGAGTATTAAATCCCCTGCAATTAGCACATTTTTGTCAATAAGATTGTTTCTTTCTGTGATTAATTGTTTTATGTATTTGGGTGCTCGCAAATTTGGCACATAGATATTTATAATTGTTAGCGCTTCCTGATGGAGAGATCCTGTAATTATTATATAATGTGCCTCTTCATCTCTTGTTACTGCCTTTACTTTAAAGTCCAGTTTGTCTGATATAAGTATGGCCACTCCAGCTTACTTTTGGCTTCCATTCGCCTGATAGATATTTCTCCATCCCTTTATGTTCAACCTGAAGGTGTCTTCTGGTCGAATATGAGTCTCTTGTAGACAACAAATAGATGGGTTTTGTTTTTTATCCATTCTGCTACCCTGTGTCGTTTGGTTGGAGCATTCAGTCCATTTACATTCAGTGTTATTATTGAGAAATATGGGTTTAGAGTCATTGTGTTCTCCCTAGAATTCATGTTTGTAGTGGTGTCTCTGGTACTTTATATTCTCTGCAACATTTCCCTTATAGAGTCCCTCTTAGGATTTCGTGTAGGGCTGATTTGGTGGTGATGAATTCTCTCAGTTTTTGTTTATTTGGGTACACTTTTATCTCTCCTTCTATTTTGAATGACAGGCTTGCTGTATAAAGGATTCTTGGCTGCATTTTATTTTTTTCTGTTCATCACATTGAAGATTTCCTGCCATTCCTTCCTGGCCTGCCAGGTTTCATTAGATAGGTCTGTAACCACTCTCATAGGTTTCCATTTGTATGTGAGGGCCCTTTTCTCCCTAGCTGCTTTCAGAATTCTCTCTCTATCTTTATATTTTGCCAGTTTCACTATGATATGTCGTGCCGAAGGCCGATTCAAGTTACGTCTTAGGGGGGTTCTTTGTGCCTCTTGAATTTGAATGTCTATTTCTTTTCCCAGATTTGGGAAATTCTCAGTTATAATTTGGTCTAGTATCCCTTCAGGCCCTTTCTCTCTCTCTTCCTCTTCAGGAATTCCTATGATACGGATGTTGTTCCGCTTGATTGTGTCACTCAGGTCTCGAATTCTCTTTTCCTGCTCCTGAATTAATTTCTCTCTCTGTTTCTCAGCTTCCTCTTTTG
>NC_043715.1:44130394-44158989 GCF_006229205.1 Suricata suricatta | reverse complement strand
AAAGGTATTAAGCAGGCTGTGGGCAAGTAGTAAGTTGTATCATGTATCTTGAATGTATCATAGATAAGCTGCTCTATAACGATCGCCACTTCAGATAGCTGGGAAATTAGGTGATTAACTAGTTGGTACCTAACCTTCTAATTTCTGTATAAGTCTAATTACATGAAATAGAAGTTGGGGTTTTGATTTTTTACTTTGCTTTTCTGTTTGGAGTGTAATTGTAACTACTGTAGTGTAAATGATGGAAAATAGTTGCATATGTTAAAAAATAAATTAATAAACAGAAAAAATAAAGCATACAAATTCAGTATATATTTTGGGAAGTTTACATCAAAGTATTTTGTCTTCAAAGTATTATAAATGGTATTTTTAAAAATTTGGCTTTAAATTGTCTTGCTAGAATAATGCAATAAAATTGATTTTTGTGTGTTGAAGAAAAAATAAAATAAAATATATAAAGAAACCATGCAACTCAATACCTAAACAAAAAAATTAATTACAAAATGGGCAGAAGACCCAACTAGATGTTTTTCCAAAGATATACATATGATCAATAATTACATGAAGACGTGCTCACCATATCAAGGAAATGCAAATGAAAACCACAAAGAGATTTCACCTCATACCTGTTAGAATGGCATTATAAAAAAAACAACAACAAGAAATATATGTTGGCAAGGAAGTGGAGAAAAGGGAAAATCTTATGTACGGTTGGCAGGAATGTAAATTGCTACAACCACTATGGAAAACAGTATGAAATTTTCTCAAATAATTAAAAGTAGAACTACCATATGATACATCAATTGCACTTCTGGGTATTTACCTGAAAGAAATGAAAATGCTCACTCAGAAAGACATATAAATCCTATATGCAATGTAGCACTATTTAAAATAGCCAAGACATAGAAACAATCTAAGTGTTTATCAGTAGATGAATGGATAAAGAAAATGTGGTATATTTGGAAAGTGGAATATTATTCAGCCACAAAAAGAAGGAAATATTGCCATTTGCGATAGCATGGATGGATCTGGAGGGCATTATGCTAAATGAAATAGGTCAGACAGAGAAAGAAAAATACTGTATGATCTCACTTATATGTAGAATCTAAAACATAACAAAATAAAACCCAAATTCATGGAGACAACATTGGTGGTTGTCAGAAGTGAGGAGTATGGGGTGGGTAAAATAGGTGAAGTTGGTCTAAAGTCTAGTTATAATATGTTCTAAATATGTGATATACAGCATGGTGGCAATAGTTAATACTACTGTATTGAATATTTGAAAGTTGCTAAGATGACAGATCTTAAAAATTCTTAACACAAGAACAAAAGTTGTAACTGTGTAGTGATGTTAACTGGACTTATTGTGGCCATTTCACAATATATATGAATATTGACTCATTCTGTTGTAGAAAAAAAATCAATTGTATTTCTATACACTTGCAATGTACAATCTGAAAATGAAAGTTTAAAACTCCACTTATAATAGCATCAAAATAATAATGCACTTAGGAATAAATTTAACAAAAGAAGTGTGAAACTTAGAAAACTATAGAATATTTGGTGAAATAAATTTTAAAAAACTTAAATAAATGGAAAGATATCTCAAGATTATAGATAGAAAGACAATATAATCTTTTCTGTTAAGTAGGCTTCATGCCCAGTGCTGAGCCCAATGCAGGGCTTGAACTCATGACTCTGAGATCAAGAATCAGATGCTTGGGGCGCCTGGGTGCTCTGTCGGTTGAGCGTCCCACTTTGGCTCAGGTCATGATCTCACATCTCGTGGGTTTGAGCCCCATGTCGGGCTGTTTGCTGATAACTCAGAGGCTGGAGCCTGCTTCCGATTCTGTGTGTCCTGCTCTCTCTCTGCCCCTCCCCTGCTCATGATCTGTGTCTGTCTCGTAAAAATAAATAAATGTTAAAAAATTTTTTAAAAATAAAATGATTAACTAACTGAGCCACCCAGGCGCTCATCCTTTATTTTTTTAAACTAATCTCCACACCTGGTGTGGGGCTCAAACTTACAACCCCAGGATCAAGAGCTAAAACTCTTATAAAACTCTCTGAAGAAAACACAGAGGCATATCATCATGGTCTCAGATTTCCAGATGATTCTTAGATATAACTTCAAAAGGGAGGAGGGGCAAGATGGTGGAGAAATAGGGAGCTCTGTAATTTTCACCCGCCCGCATCTATCAAACTAAGAAGGACTGAAGCCACAATCTCTGATCTAAAAGAGTGGGAGGAAAAGACACAGAGTCCACAAAGAAGTCAGCCTCCTGCGTGAGTGAGCGCGAACTGGGGAAGATAAAAGCGGGCTGGGACCTGAGGCACAGAGGAGGGGAGGGAGCCCCACTCCATGTAGAGCATCGGGGAACGCACAGAGCCACGGAGACACATGGGAAGAGAAAGAGAGGCTGAAAATGCTCATAGAGCTGTCTGTAGAAAAGAGAAAAACCTGGGCCTGGGACGGAGAGGGATCCCATCAACCCATCTAAAACCGGAGGGTGTGGGGAGAAAGATCCATCTCCTTTAGTTTAGCTGGCATGTTTTCCAGGCGGGGCCAGGAGAAACTACTTCCCTACACCCCCCACCCCATTTGATACCCGGCTAGTAACCCACCTGGCCTGCAGGAGTACATCTCATCTTGGGCGGTATCATTAACGGGTGTGGACTAGGATTTGGAATGAGACAGGGCATGGAAAATACAAGTTGGCCTGCCTGCCGCATAGGGAGATGGGACCCAAAAGACTGGGTTGCAATGTTTGGTTCGAGAAGGGATTGGGGTGCTGCGAATCTTCTCCCCACAACCACCAAGTTGAGGCCTCAGGGACCAGCCCCCGAGACCTACCTACACAAAACCACAGCCACCCTCTCTGGAGAGCTGCCTTTTTTTTTTTTTTTCCTTTTTCTGTATTCCCCCAGTGGAGCCTGGGAAAGACCAACATTGATGCATCTCCAAGATTAGATCAATTCTTGTTATTCAGATATATTTTCCCTTATCTCATTCATATCTTTCCCCCCTGCTGGTTTTATGCTTTTAGACTGTCCTTTGTCTTTTGTTGTTTTTGTCCACCCCCCCCCTTTTTTTTTTTTTTTCATTTTTTTTCTTTCCCCTTTTGGTTTGCTTGTTTGGTTGGTTTGTCTGTGCGTTTGTGTGCTTTTCTTCCCTGTGTGTTTATCTATCTGTTTTCCTTTTCAGGGCTACCTCAAGAAACAAGCTAAAGTACACATGGCGGGGAGTCCCAAATATCACTGAATAGAGAAATAAAATAACCAAAGGCACAAGAGAAAACGAGAGACACAATTAAAAGATCACTTCCTGAATGGCCAGTCTCTGGACAGTCAATGAACCTCCTTTAATATAATAATACTCACAGATACAGAGTGGATAACAAGTTTTTAAAAGTGACAAGAGACAGAAAGCTAGCCAAAATGAAGAAACGGAAGAACCCTCCTCTAAAGATAGTCCAGGAAGAAGTCACAGCCACAGAACTGCTCAAAACAGATATAGGCAACATAACTGAGCAAGAATTTACAACAATTGTCACAAAATTAATCACTAGGCTTGGAAAAAAAGCATGGAAGTCATCACAGAGGCTATTGATATAAAGACTAGGAACCTTCAAAATAGCAGTGACAAGGGAAAAAATGCTATAAATTAGGTGCACAATAAAATGGTGGAGGACACTGCATGGATTGAAGAGGCAGAGATGAGAATAGGTGATGTAGAAGACACAGTTATAAAATAAGAAAAAGCCGAGAACAAGAGAGAGAAATTGATCCAGGAGCATGAAAGGAGAATTCGAGACCTGAGTGATACAATCAAACAGAATAATATCCATATCATAGTAATTCCTGAAGAAGAAAGAGAAAAAGATTCTGAAGGGGTGCTTGATCAAATTATAGCCGAGAGCTTCCCCGATCTGGGGAAGGAAACAGACACTAAAATCCAAGAGGCACAGAGAACTCCCCTCAAACATAACTTGAACCGGCCTTCAGCATATCATACCATAGTGATATATCATAGTGACACTGGTAAAATATAAGGATAAAGAGAGAATTCTGAAAGCAGGTAGGGAGAAAAGGGCCCTCACATACAAAGGGAAACCTATCATAGTGGTTACAGACCTATCTACTGAAACTTGGCAGGCCAGAAAGGAATGGCAGGAAATCTTCAATATGATGAACAGAAAAAATATGCAGCCAAAAATCCTTTATCCAGCTAGCCTGTCATTCAAAATAGAGAGATAAAAGTTTTCCCAAATAAACAAAAATTGAGAGAATTCATCACCACCAAACCAGCCCTACAAGAAATCCTAAGAAGGACTGTATGAGGGAAATGTTGCAAGGAATACAAAGTACCAGAGACACTAATACAAGCACGAACCCCACAGAGAACACAGTGAATCTAAATCCATATTTTTCAATAACACTGAATGTAAATGGACTAAATGCTCCAATCAAACAACATAGAGTAGAAGAATGGATAAAAACAAAATCCATCTATTTGCTGTCTACAAGAGATTCATTTTAGACCTGAAGACACCTTCAGATTGAAAGTAAGGGGATGGAGAAATATCTATCATGCGACTGGAAGTCAAAAGAAAGCCAGAGTAGCCATACTTATATCAGACAAACTGGACTTGGCAGTAACAAAAGATGAAGAAGGACATTGTATAATGATTACAGGGTATCTCCCTCAGGAAGACCTAACAATTATAAACATCTACATGCCAAATTTGGGAGCACCCAAATACATAAAACAATTAATCACAAACAGAAACAATCGTATTGATAAGAATGTGCTAATTGCAGATTTTAATACTCCACTTACAGCAATGGATAGATTAACCAGACAGAAAATCACTGAAGAAACAATGGACCTGAATGACACTTTGGAACAGATGAATTTGACAGATATATTTAGAACTCTGCATCCTGATGCTAGGGAATTCACTTTTTTCTTGAGTGTGCATGGCACATTCTCCAAGATAGATCACATACTGGGTCATAATGCAGCCCTCTGTAACTATAAACGAATTGATGTCATACCTTGCACACGTTCAGATCACAATGCTATGAAGCTTGAAATCAATCACAGGAAAAAGTATAGAAAACCTCCAAAAAATGGAGGTAAAAAACCACCCTACTAAAGAAGTATTGGGCCAATCAGGCAACTAGAGAAGAAATTAGAAAATGTATGGAAACAAATGAAAACGAAAATACAACAATCCAAACTCTCTGTGATACAGCAAAGGCTGTCCTAAGAGGAAAGTATATTGCAGTCCAGCCTTATTTCAACAAACTAGAAAAAGCACAAATTCAAAATCTATCAGAGCACCTAAAGGAACTAGAAGGGGAGCAGCAAGAGAACCCCAAACCCAGCAGAAGAAGAGAAATAATAAAGATCCGGGCAGAAATAAACAGTATAGAATCCAAAAACAAAAACAAAAACCAGTTGAACAGATCAATGAAACCAAGAGTTGGCTTTTTGAAAAAATAAACAAAATTGGGAAACCTCTAGCCAGGCTCTTCAGAAAGAAAAGAGAGAACACCCAGATAGACAAAATCATGAATGAAATGGATCTATTACAACCAATCCCTCAGAAATACAAGCAATCATCAGAGATTACTATGAAAAATTATATGCTAACAAACTGGACAACCTAGAAGAAATGGACAAATTCCTAAACACACATGTACTACCAAAATTCAAACGGGAAGAGACAGAAAATCTGAACAGACCCATAATCAGTGATGAAATAGAATCAGTTATCAAAAATCTCCTAAAGAAGAGCATTGGGCCAGATGGCTTCCCTGGGGAATTCGACCAGACATTTAAAGGAGAGCTAATACCCATTCTTCTCAAGCTATTCCAAAAAATAGAAATAGAAGGAACACTTCCAGACTTATTCTACAAAGCCAGCATCACTTTGATTCCCAAACCAGACAGAGACCCAACAAAAAAAGAGAACTACAGGCCAATATCCTTAATGAATACAGATGCAAAAATACGCAACAAGATACTAGCAAATCAAATTCAACAGCATGTAAAAAGAATTATCCACCATGATCAAGTGGGATTCATTCCTGGGTTACAGGGTTGGTTCAATTATTCCCAAATCCATCAATGTGATCCATCACATTAACAAAAGAAAAGATTAAAACCATATGACCCTGTTGATAGATGCAGAAAAAGCATTTGACAAAGTACAGCACACTTCCTTAATAAAAACCCTCGAGAAAGTCAGGATAGAAGGAACTTACTTAAACATCATAAAAGCCATTTATGAAAAGCCCACAACTAATATTATCCTCAGTGGGGAAAAACTGAGAGCTTTCCCCCTGAGATCAGGAACAAAACAAGTATGTCCACTCTCACCACTGCTGTTTAACATAGTGCTGGAAGTCCTAGCATCAGCAATCAGACAACAAAAAGAAATAAAGGCATCAGAATTGGCAAAGATGAAGTCAAACTTTCACTTTTCACAAACAACATGATACTCTACATGGAAAACCCAACAGACTCGTCCAGAAGCCTATAGAACTAATCCATGAATTCAGCAAAGTTGCAGGGTACAAAATCAACGTACAGAAATTGGTTGCATTCTTATACACCAACAATGAAGTACCAGAAAGAGAAATCAAGAAACTGATCCCATTCACAATTTCATAAAAAACCGTAAAATACCTAGGAATAAACATAGCCAAAGATGTAAAAGACCTGTATGTTGAAAACTATAGAAAACTTCTGAAGGAAATTGAAGAAGACACACCAAATAATGGAAAAACATTACATGCTCATGGATCAGAAGAATAAACATTGTGAAAATGTCTTTATTACCTAAAGCAACCTACACATTCAATGCAAACCCAATCAAAATTGCACCAGCATTCTTCTCAAAGCTAGAACAAACTATCCTAAAATTCATATGGAACCAAAAAAAAGACCTCTAATAACCAAAGTAATACTGAAGAAGAAAATCAAAACCGGAGGCATCACAATCCCAGACTTTAGCCTCTACTACAAAGCTGTCATCATCAAGACGGTATGGTATTGGCACAAAAACAGACACATAGATCCATGAAATCGGACAGAGAACCCAGAAAAGGATCCCCAAATATATGGCCAAAAAATCTTTGACAAAGCAGGAAAGAGCATCCAATGGAAAAAGACTGCCTCTTTAGCAGGTGGTGCTGGGAGAACTGGACAGCAACATGCAGAAGAATGAAACTAGACCACTTCTTACACGTCTGTTTCCGGCCCCAGCCGGCGGGTCGGTCTATGGTTGCGGGTTCCTGAGGGAGGGAGAGAGAATTGGGGAGCAGAGAGCATAGAGAATGGAGGCAAGACAAGCGTTTGTGATCAAGCCCCCTTTATTGAGCAAAAATCCACACCTTAAATAAGGTACAGGGCGAGAAGTGAAGCAGCTGACCTAGGTTGGTTGCTAGGATACAGAGTCAAATGGTTAAGGCTAGGTAAAGGAGGAACCAAACTAAAGTTTTTAGCACGGTGCCTGATGGCACGGTGCCTGTAGGAGGTTGATCTTTGTTCTTTTTACTTCCTCTGACAGGGAGTGGCACTTCCCTGCCTATTTTTGTAATTCAGGTAACTCCCCTCAGGGAGTAACATTTCCTGCCTGTAAGCTGCCGATAGCTGAATCTTTGCAGCTTCCCACACTTACACCATACACAAAAATAAACTCAAAATGGATGAAGGACCTGAAGGTGAGACAGGAAACCCTAGAGGAGAAAGTAGAAAATAGCCTCCTTGACCTCAACTGCAGCAATTTCCTACTTGACACATCCCCAAAGGCAAGGAAATCAAGAGCAAAAATGAACTATTGGGACCTCAACAAGATAAAAAGCTTCTGCAATGCAAAGGAAACAATCAAGACAACTAATAGGCAACCAATGAAATGGGACAATATACTTGCAAATGACATATTGGATAAAGGGCTATAAGGAACTCACCAAACTCCACACCTGATAAATGAATAATCCAGTGAAGAAATGAGCAGAAGACATGAATAGATACTTCTCCAAAGAGGATATCCAGATCGCCAACAGACACATGAAATGATGCTCAGTGTCACTCATCATCAGGGAAATAAACATCAAAACCACACTGAGATACCACCTCATGCTGGTCAGAGTGGCTAAAATGAAAAAATCAGGAGACTATAGATGCTGGCGAGGATGTGGACAACCAGGCACCCTCCTAACACTGTTGGTGGGAATGTAAACTGGTGCAGCCGCTCTGGAAAACAGTGTGGTGGTCCTTCAATAAATTATCAATAGAACTCCCCTATGACCCAGCAATAGCACTGCTAGGGATTTACCCAAGGGATACAGAAGTGCTGATGCATAGGGGCACATGTACCCCAATGTTCATAGCAGCACTTTCAACAATAGCCAGATCAGGGGGGCACCTGGGTGGCTGAGTGGGTTAACAATAGCCAGATTATGGAAATAGCCTAAATGTCCAACAATGGATGAATGGATCAAGAAAATGTGGTTTATATATACAATGGAATACTCATGGCAATGAGAAAGAATGACATTTGCCATTCTTGGCAAAATGGATGGACCTCGAGGGTGTCATGGTAAGTGAATTAAGTTATTCAGAGAAGGACAGATACCATATGTTTTCACTCATAAGTGTAACAGGAGAAACTTAACAGAGGACCATGGGGAGGGGAAGGGGGGAAAATGAGTTAGGGAGAGAAAGTGAGGCAAACCATGAGAGACTCTTGAATACTGAAAATAAACTGAGGGCTAAAGAGAGAGGGGGAAAGGGGTGATGGAAATGGAGGAGGGCACTGTGGAGATGAGCACTGGGTGTTATATGAAAACCAACTTGACAATAAACTATTTAAAAAATCAAAAGCATGACCAACAAAAGAATTAGATACTTTTCATTTCAAGATAATTAAATAGTTTGTGCTTCAAAGGATATGATCTAAGAAGTGAAAAGACACCTCATCAAAAGAAGGAACACATTAGCAAATCATATATCTATTAAGGAACTTCTATCCAAAATATACTCTTAAAAATCAATAATAGACAACTTACTCAATTTTTAAATGGGAAAGGATCTGAATAAACATTTCTCCAAAGAAAATACACAAATGGCCAATAATTATGAGACTGACTCTCAATATCATTAGTGATCAGGGAAATGCATATCAAAACCACAATGATATGTCACTTCACACTCACTAGAATGGCTACAATTTTAACAAATGGAAAAATACAAGTGTTTTTAAGGATGTGTAAAAATTGTAACCCTCGAAAATTGCTTGTGGGATTCTGAAACAGTGAAGCGAAGTGAAAAACAGTTTAGCGCTTATTCAAAAATTAAACATAGGGGCGCCTGGGTGGCCCCGTTAGTCAAATGTCCGAATTCAGGTCAGGTCATGATCTTGCAGTGTGTGAGTTTGAGTGCCATGTGGGGCTCTGTGCTGACAGCTTGGAGCCTGGAGCCTGCTTTGGAGCCTGTCTCCCTCTCTCTCTGCCCCTTCCCCGTTCATGCTCTGTCTCTTTCAAAAATAAACCCTGAAAATTTTTAATAAAGAAAAAGTTAAACATAGAATTACCATATGAGAGCAATTCCACTCCTAGGTGTATACAGATAGAATTGAAAACATTTATTCACACAAAAGCTGGTACATGAATATTCATTGCAGCATTATTTATAATTTCCAAAAACTAGAAGCAGCTCAGAAGTTCATCACTTGATGAATTGATAAATAAGACGTATATGTTTGTGCAATGGAATATGATTCAGTAATAAAAAAGAATGTAGTACCGATACATCCCAGATTAATCTTGAAAACAGTATGCATCAGTATGCCAGACACAAATGGCTTCAAAATGTATAATTCTATTTATATGAAATGTCCAGAATAGGCAATACCATTCAAACAGAAAGCATAGTTTTGGAAGCCAGTGGATGGAGAAAGGTGAGAATGGAGAGTGAGTACAAGTACATAGTTTCTTTTTTTGATGATGAGAATATTCTGGAGTTAGATAACAGTGATGATGGCCCAACCTTATGCATATAATAAAACCCACTGCTGAATTATTAAATTTAAAATGGTGAATTTCATGCTGTGTCCATTATATCTCAATAAAAATTATTTACATTAAGTTAATATTTGCTAGGAATAAACAGAGATGATTTCAGAATTAGACCTACATATACATGGTTCACTGATTTTTTTTTTACAAAGTTGATGTATTAGTTTCCTATTGTCGCTGTAACAATTTACCATAAATCTAGTGGCTCAAGACAACACATAGTTCTACTTCTTTAGGTCAAAAGTCTGAAATGAGTTTCACTGCTTAAAGTCAAGCATTGACATGGCTGCATTCTTTTCTAGATGCTCTAGAAGAGAATCCGTTTCCTTCCTTTTCAAGCTTTTAGAACTATCTGTATTCCTCAGCTCATGGCCTTCTTTCATCATTAAATCCAGTAATGACTGATTAAGTCTTACATCACACCGCTCTGACATTGACACTTATGCCTTCCTCTTCCCCATTAAAGGACCCGATGATTACCCTGGGCCCAACCATATGATTCAGGACAACTCCCTATTTTAAGGTCAACCAATTGTCAACTTTTCATCCCCATTGCCATGTAATTTTACAGGTTCCAGTAATTCAAATGTGGACATTTTTGGGAGCCTAATACCTTGATTACCGTAGATAGTAAGGTTGTTCAACAAATTGTCAATAAATGGTTTAGGACAACTGGATTTCTATTTCTATATGGAAAAAGTATCTTTTATCATTACCTCACACCATACACAATAATGACCTTCAAGTGGACCATAGATCTAAACATTAAAAAATAAAACAGTAAAACCTTTAGAAAAAACACAGAAGAACAACACTGGGATAGGCCAAGTTTTCTTAGAACTCAAAAAGCACAAGCATTAAAGAAAAGAGGTGACAAATTAGATTCCATCAAAACAAAATTACTTTTTGAAAGACATTATTAAGAAATTGAGAAATGCAAGCCTTTGGCAGGGAGAGACATTTATAATATGTATGTCTGACAAAAGACATTTACCAAGTTTGTAAAAACTATTAAACTCAATAATAAATCCACAACCAATTTTTAAATGGATAAAAACTTAAGATGTCACAAAAGAAATAAAAGAACCATTAATAAGTGTATGAATATGCTGAAATCCATAGTAATCAGAAAATGCAAATCAGACCACAATTTGATACCACTGTTCACCCTCTCAAATGGTTAAAATTAAAAAGACTGACGATATTGAAGGGGTGTGAGATGTGAAACAGCTGGAGCTCTTCATGCACTTACGAGACTGTAACATGGTACAACGTGGTAAAAACAAGCTGGCAGTTTCTTATAAAATTAAACATACACTTCTAAAGCGGTGCTCAACGTCACTCATTATCAAGGAAATACAAATCACAACCACAATGAGATGCCACCTCACACCTGTCAGAATGGCAGACATTAACAACTCAGGCAACAACAGATGTTGGTGAGGATGCGGAGAAAGAGGAGCCCTTTTGCACTGCTGGTGGGAACGCAAACTGGTGAGGCAGTTTGGAGGTTCCTCAAAAAGTTAAAAATAGAACTACCCGGGGCGCCTGGGTGGCTCAGTTGGTTAAGTATCCGGCTTTGGCTCAGGTCATGGTCTCACGGTTCGTGGGTTTGAGCCCCGCGTCGGACTCTGTGCTGACCGCTCAGAGCCTGGAGCCTGCTTCGGATTCTGTGTCTCCCTCTCTCTCTGACCCTCCCCTGCTGGCACTGTCTCTGTCTCTAAAAAATAAATAAAAACCAGTAACACAAATGTAAAAAAACAGAACTCCCCTACGACGCAGCAATTGCACTACTAGATATTTATCCAAGGGATACAGGTATGCCGTTTCGCAGGGACACATGAACCCCAATGTTTATAGCAGCACTATCAACAATAGCCAAAGTATGAAAGAGCCGCCCAAATGCCCATTGATGGACGAATGGATAAAGAAGATGTGGTATATGTATACAATGAGTATTACTCAGCAATCAAAAAGAATGAAATCTTGCCATTTGCAACTATGTGAATGGAACTAGAGGGTATAGAATAAAGTGAAATTAGTCAGAGAAAGACAAACACCATATGACTTTACTCATACGAGGACTTTATGATACAAAACAGATAAACATAAGGGAACGGAAGCGAAAATAACATAAAAACAGGGAGGGGAACAAAAACATAAGAGACTCTCAAATCTGGAAAACAGGGTTACTGGAGGGATTGTGGGCGAGGGGATGGGCTAAATGGGTACAGAGCATTAAGGAATCTACTCCTGAAATCATTGTTGTACTAAATGCTAACTAACTTGGATGTAAATTTTAAAAAATAAATATTATATAAACCAAAAATTAAATTAAACATACACTGATCATACAGTCCACCTATTCCAGTCTTACATATTTCCCAGTATAAATGAAAACATGTTTACAAAAATGTATTCATATTAGCCAATATGAAAACAACTCAAAAGTGCATAAACCCGTCAAGGGATATACAAATTCAGATATACTATGTCTACATTTGTTTAAACTCATCAAATTGTTCACTTACAATGAGTGCATGTTATTGTACCTAAATTGTAACTCAGTAAAGTTGATTTAAAAATATATGTACATAAGGGCGCCTGGCTAGCTCAGTCAAAAGAGCATATAACTCTTGATCTTAGGGCCATGAGATTTTTATTGCCAAATAATACTCTGTTGTATGAATATAACACACTTTCTTTATCTGCTTGTAGGCATTTGAGTTGTTACTATTTTTGGCTATTATGAATAATGCTGCAATGAACAATTGTGTATGGATTTTTGCATGAATGTAGATTTCCAATTTTCTTGGGTGTACGTATAAGAGTAGGATTACTGGGTCATAAAGTAACTCTATGTTTAATATTGGCCTCAAATAATAAGTTGAAGAGTGTTTAATGTAATAGCCTCTGAGAAGTCATTTTGTGTAACGTTTATACATGTTTTCCTTAATCCATATGACACTCCTGAAAAAAAAAAACTGTGTTCAAGATTTTTGATGATACAGAATATCTTGTGCATACAGCACAAATCATTAGTTCAAGGTCACATATGGTAATTTCCAGGACTAGGATTTGAATCTCAGGCTTTTCATGATCCAAAGCATACAATCGTCATAACAAGCCACTTTATTTCACATTTTACTTTCTTCCTCAAAGTTCTTTTCTACCTGCATCTCTGTAATAGCTGCATTCATACTCTCTGGTCTTAAAGAATTCGCATGAAAACTTGGTTCCATCAAGTCTGACTTATTCTACTTTACTTCCTCCATCCTCTTCCACTCACACCAGGCTTAGCCAAAACTTTAGTGTCTTTTTTTGGTTTGATTTGTTTTTAGCTATTTTTACATCTTAATAGCCATCCTCTGTTGTTGTTTTTTTTTCTGTTAGCACAAACTCACCTTTACATTACTACCTTTGGCTCTCAAGTCACCTTGGTTCATATACTTATTTTAGAATGACTCTAAATGATACCTTTACTTAAATTGCAGCTTGACTGTGGACAAAAATCTTTGGCTTTCATGTCTTTGATTATTCTTTTAGCTCTGTTCCTATGGTTTGCGGTGCTAGGTATTATTGAGTGTAAAATTGACACTAGTTGATGTTTCTCTCCTTTAAGCAACTTGAGGTTTTTCTCTGGACATTCAAGTCTTTTATCCTACAGGTCAATAACTTTGGTCAAAACTGAGACATATTTTAATTTTTCAAATCAATATTCCTTTAACATGACTGTCCTGATCATGGCACATGGGTTCCACCTGATACCACTCTGCTTGACCTCCATCCTCCTCATGGCATTTCCATTTCCAAAGTTTATACTGCAAGGTCAGCTCCCAGTCTTCTTGAAGTGATTCTACTCTACCTCCCACCCCTGCCATTTCTGGACTCAGTTGTAACAGAATTCATCAGCTTCTAAGCACCACTTCTCACCTCTGCTTCCCAGCTTTCATTTTCTGACATTCTTTTACCCAATCCCAACATGCATTTTGTAATTCATGTGCTTTCCTTTGAATCTCACTGAAACTTGATTTTTCTGTTTTGATCCCCATTTGTGACTTTAATGGTTTCCAAGAGGTTGAAAGGGTAAAATTTATATCTAAGCTGTTATACTGGTCATGCTAATAAGTTCTTTTTCTTTTTTCCACATTGGGGAAATCAGGGATCAAAACATGGAAGACTGCAGAGGAAAAAACACAACAACAAATACTGTAGAAGAAGGCAGAAATTGTACACATGAAAACAAGGTCCCTGAGACACTGGAGGGCCTGGGACCCACACCTATATTCAAGGAACAAACATATGATTTTATTAAAAAAACATGTTTGAAACTATATATTATGCCACTTGGTTTGCTTTTTGATTCTCCAAAAGTGAAATAAAATTGATGGTACTAGAACATGCACTCCAAGTACCATTCATTTCCAGATAAGTAAATGAGGTAATTCATCCAGTTTCGCCTATCCCTTTACACACACTGGGACCATCCTCAGAGTTACCACTATCATCTTCAACACACACACACACACACACACACACACACACACACACACACCCAGCCTGACACTCCAGGTAACCTGCCATCAGCCCTGTTCCAGGGTTTTTAATTACTCACCTCAGTTTCCTTGTGTGATTCCTGAATAGCATCCAGGTCCCGCCCGCCCTCATCCACTGACGAAGGCAAAAAAAAGTTGATTTAGTCAGTCCCAGGTGGTTTCAGTGAGATTATTAATACAGGGAGACCTCACTAAATTAGAGGCAGGAGGCTAGAAAAGGGGCTGTCAGTTAAGAAGAACTGACAATGAAGAACAGGAAAGGATGTAAATTATAGGCCCCAAAGGGGGAAATGTACATTGCATCACCTACAAGAAATTGACTACCACTACAATTCAGCCAATGATAAACCATTATCACCTGGTTTTCTCCAGTGGCCTTCCTTCAAAACAATTCCTCCCAATTTCCTCCTTCTTTTCCATAAAATAGCTATTGCTCTCATTTGTTTGCTGGACTTGCCTACCATTTTGGCAGTGCTTCCTTGTCCTGAATTGCAGTTCTGTTATTCCCAACAAACCCACTTTGGTGGTAAAAGAACTGACAGGTTGTTGTTGTTGTTGTTGTTGTTGTTGTTTTAATTTTTATTTATAGAGAGTAGGAGAGGGGCAGAGAAAAAGGAAAAAAGAGAATTCCAAGCTGGCTCCCCACTATCAGCCTGGACCCCAACTTGGGCTCTACCTCACCAACAAGAGATCATGAACTGAGCTGAAATCAAGAATTGGAGGCTTAACCCACTGAGCCACCCAGGTACCCCTGACAGTTTTGTTTTTAAGGTTAACATATATAGGGGCGCCTGGGTGGCTCAGTCGGTTAAGCGTCCGACTTTGGCTCAGGTCATGATCTCACGGTTCGTGGGTTTGAGCCCCGCGTCAGGCTCTGTGCTAGCTCAGAGCTTGGAGCCTGCTTCAGATTCTGTATCTCCCTCTCTGTCTGACCCTCCCCTGCTCGAGCTGTCTCTCTCTGTCTCTCAAAAATAAATAAAAAACATTTAAAAAAAAAAAGGTTAACATATATAAGTCTTAAAAGAGTCCTGAGCGAAGCTCCGCTCTTCACTATGGTGAAGTTAGTCATCTAAGACAATCTACATGGGACCAGTCTCACCCTTTCCACCTCTAGACTACATTTCCCAGAAGTTCTTTCGGCTCTAATCAACTTCCGTGGGAACCCAGCAAACTTTTTCTATTTTTAGGAAATGTGTGACTCCCAGGGACTGGCAATGTCCATGGAGGAAGTTCTCTCCTGTGGAAGTCTAACTTGGAGACGGCGCTTGGATCTGGACAGCCCCTTGCAGTGTTATGAAGAGGGGAGCAAGGTTATTGGCTTAGCCCAGGTTTACGCGCCTGCAGGAAATCGAAAGACCAGGCGCCATCTTGTGTGAGCCGACTCCTTCCGGACTACATTTCCCAGTGGCCCCCGCAGGAACAGGGCCACTCCTTCACTCGCTTGCCTGACCCTCGGCCTCCCGGGAAGGGTAACTGCAAGGTGAGCGGCCTAAGTTTTGGGGGCTCCATAAGGCTGCGCAGGTGCGTCCGTAGGTTGAAGGAGGCAGCCTGAAGGGGCCGTCGGGGCGGTTCCCGTAGTCTCGGGCATGTGTGAGTTGTTGGGACTGGGGGAAGGGGCAAGAGGGACAGAATTCCATGTGTGCGACTATGACCTTATGTGACTGTGCCGCGCTCTGTGTAGGGGTGTGATTGTCTCTGGTGGGTGTGTCATTGCGACTGACCATGCGCGGACCTCCGTTTGCAGGTGTAACTGGAGATCTCAGTTGTAAATCTGTGGTTCCGACCGTGTGGCTCTGTGTGTGTAGGTGTGGCTGTCACCATGGTGGGTCTGTGATTGTGAGCGTTCGTTTCGTGTGACATCGTGTGTAGGAGGTGAGGCGTGTACAGAATTTGTGATTATGCGACTCTGTTGCCTGAGGGGTGTGTGTGTGTGTGATTGTGATTGTATGAGTGTTAGCACACTAAGCCTACTGCATGCCTGTGACTGTGAGGACGTGTAAGCATGAGCATGTAACTTTTTGTAGCACCGTGTGTGCAGTTGGAGGGTGACTGTAATTGTTGCCAGGGTGGCAGTGTGTGTTGTCCCAGTGGTTCTGTGAGGTCAAGACAAGCTTTTGGTCTTGGACAGCAGATGCTTCTCCCCTTCTGATACTCAGACAGGAAAGCTCCCAACAGCATAGACTCTGATCTCTCTCCATGAGTGGTAGGTGTCAGCCCAGAGCCACTACTGCTCTGGTTGTTTGGACCTCAAGAAAGGCCTGGCATCTCATGATTCCTTTCCCCTTCCTCAGCTCTGCACTTCTCAGATAGGTCCCCAAAGGAGAAAGGAGGACTGGCAGTTGACCAAGCCAAGTAAAAGGTGCGATGGGTTTTACTTTTTGTTTTTCTTCTGGACGGACTTGTTTGACATAGACTCATCAAGTGACCTGATTCCTACAAATTCCCATTGAAGAAAATGATGAGAAGCTGCAGGGTGGGCACACAGATGCCAGTATTCTCCAACATTTTCTTCTATGTGGTGTTCACATATTAATTTAGAAAATAGCTCAATTTCTCCCCTGTATTAAGCTTTTGGTTCTTTTAGACACACACACACACACAAACACACACACACACACACACACCATGATTAAAGAATTTGGAAAATGAGAAGTTACAGAGAGCAAAAGTAAGCTTCTACTACTCAGATGTAATCACTGTCAATATTTTTTCAATTTCCTTCTAACACATTTCCTGTGTACATACAGTATACGTTATTTTCAAGATTGGAATCTCGTAGCGTTCATCATATACTATCTAGTGTTTTCAGTAAAAATTTATAGCTGTTATATAGTTAATTTTTCCTTTGTTAAAAATTCCTAAATATTACACACATATACAAAAGTGCTTAAAATATAGACAGTTTAAGAAGTAATTATAATGGGCACCTCTAATAGAGCAGAAACTTGTGTTAGCCTTCCTGAAGCTCTATTAGTCCTGCCCTAAGAATAACTCTTCTTTTCACCTCGTTAGGTAACTCTGACTCTGACTTTGGTGATAATGTATTTTTGTTGATGTTTAAAAAACCCCACAACAGTCTACCTCTTACCTACACATTCTTAAGTGATATAGTCTAGTTTTGCCTTTTTAACTTTATAGAAATTAAATTCTGCTGCGTAATGTTTTGAGTCTTGTTTTTCTCATAATATTGTATTTCTTAGATTTACCCTTTGTTATACCACGGCTATATGCTTAAATATTGGTTGTTTCCTGTTTTGGGCTCGTTTGAAAGGGCTGCTCTAAACATATTTTTATAAGTACTCTGATGCACATATGCACGCTCCCTGGGGATAAACATACAAATGGCATTGCCTAGCAAAGGATATGTGTGTATTTTCAAATTTACTAGACAGTGCTGAGCTGGTTTGCAATATGGTTGTGCCAGTTAAATTCCTACCAGCAGTTTATAAACATCGTCATCTGGATTCTCTCTCATACCTTGGCATTTTAATTTTTTCTCTGCTGATACAAAGGTATGTTCATATTGTTTTTAAGGTATAACATACATTACAAAAGTAGGGAAGTCAAAGTATATAGGACTGGCTGAATTTTTTTTAGTGAGCATATTCATTTAACCAGATCCCAAATCTATTGGGAAATAGAACATTACCAGCATTCTAGAAGCCTGATTTTTGTCCCACCCAATCACTACTCACCTCTCCCAAAGATAACCATTATTCTGTCTTCTACTACCATAGATTAATCTTCCATGTTCTGGAATTTTATGTAAATAGTATCATACAATTTGTACTTGGCTTTTTTGGTTTAACATTATATTTCACATATAATATGAAATATTATATATTGTGAATATGCAAGATTCATCCATGTTGCTTCAGGTAGCTGTAGGACATTCATTATTATTGCTGGTTACATTTCCATTGTATGAATAGAACACAATTTTCCATTCCATTATTGATTGGCACTTGAGTTATTTTCAATTTTTCTTTTTTACTGTTTTTATTTATTTTAGAGAGAGAAAGACAGCATGAACAGGGGAGGGTCAGAGAGAGAGGAAAACACAGAATCTGAAGACAGGCTCCAGGCTCTGAGCTAGCTGTCATCACAGAGCCTGATGTGGGGCTTGAACCCACGAACCGTGAGATCATGACCTGAGCCGAAGTCAGACGCTTAACCGACTGAGCCACCCAAGCGCCCCTTGAGTTATTTTCAAGATTTCAGATTGGGGCTATTATGAACAAGGCTGCACTGAATATTCTTATACATGTTTTTTGGTGCACATATGAATGCACTCTGTTGGATATATCCACAGGAGTGCAATATTCATGTTGTACGTTATGCATATATTCAGCTTTAATGGACACTGATAGTTTTCCTAAATGATTTTATCCATTTACACTCCCACTTCATTGTATAAGAACAGACTTTAGAACAGAAGCGTTGCTATAAAGAACAATAGTTTACAATAAAAAGGTCAGTCTACCAGTAAGATATTACACTCCTAAATGTACATACCATTGTAAAATATCTCAAATATATTGGACAGAACTAAAAGATGTAGTGGACAAATCACAATCATAGTAGGGGATTTTTAGCACTTTTCTTTTCACAGCACTTCTCACTGACAGAACAATCCATATAAGACCAGTAAAGCTGTATAATACTGGAACAGGGTAACTGACAGATGACCTAACTGACATACGGGCAACAACATGCCTTACAACTGCAGTGTATATTATTTCAGATGCAAACGAGACATTTATATAAACCGATCATATGCTGGACCATAAAGAGAATCTCAATAAATTTTAAAGGACTGAAATAATACTGTAAGTTTTCTTTATAAAATTTTTTAAAGTTTATTTACTTATTTTTTGAGAGAGAGCGAGTGAGTGGGGGAGGGGCAGAGATAGAAAGGGAAACAAAATCCCAAGCAGGCTCCATTCTGTCAGCACACAGCCCAGCACGGGGCTCCGTCCCACAAGTATGAGAACATGACCTCAGCTGAAACCAAGAGTCCGACGCTTCACCAACTGAGCCACCCCCATACTGTATGTTTTCTGATCACAGTGGAATCGCCTAGAAGTCAGTAACGAAAAGTGCCTAGTAATATCCTCAGTATTTGGGATTTAAGCAATGTATTTATAAATAACTGGTGACCCAAAGAAGGAATTGCAATGGAAATTTTAAAATGTGTTTAACTGTATGACAATGAAAATATATCACAATGTGTGGTGTTGCTAAAGCTGAACCTGAGGAAAATATATAGATTTGCTAGTAAAGAACATTGAAAAATTAATGATCTATCTCAAGATGTTAAAAAGAAGTTTTTTAAATTAAACCCAAAGAAAGCAAAAAAATGGGAAATAAGAATTAAAACAAATTAAAATTCATGTGTATTGAAAACAAAAGAATGTACAATAGAGAAAATAAACCCCAAATTTTTGTTTTTGGAATGAATAAAACTGATAAACCTCTAAAAAATGTAAAGAAAAAAAAAGAAAGAAGGCATCGATTACCAAGTCAGAGGGGAGAAAAGCTAAGTTCTCACTTAATTTTTGGTTGGTACTAGGGACTTGGTTGCACAATATAAGATGATTAGAAACTTGGGGCACCTGGGTGGCTCAGTCAGTTAAGTGTCTGACTTCGGCTCAGGTCATGATCTCACGGTTTGTGGGTTCGAGCCCCACGTCGGGCTCTGTGTTGACAGCTCAGAGCCTGGAGCCTGCTTCAGATTCTGTGTCTCCCTCTCTCTCTGCCTATCCCCCACTCATGCTCTGTTTCTCTCTGTCTCAATAATAAATAAACATTTGTGTATATATATATAAAATGATCAAACAAGGCTTAAATGTTACATTTGGGTGGGCACCTTCTTCCTCAGGAAAGGAGCTGTGGGCATGACAGGTACATGCAGCTGTTAAATATTAGCTTCATTATATGGTGATTGAACACTCAGTGGTGACTCTGTGACTTCCTAAGGCTATTAACTTTCCTTATGACTATAATTGACCTAAAATTAGCAGTCACAAGAGTTGGAGAGTTAGAATACAGATAGTATTTTTTCAAGATTAGCACTCAGTGTTTTGAGCAGGTTTACTCTGGATTAAAGTAATATGGGTGGTGAGATGAAAAAAGAACTGAATGCCTGGAATTTACTAAAGAGAATCAGGATGAGCATCAGTCTCCCCAGTTTTACTGGGCCTGTGCCCTTTCTGTCTTAATTACCTCCATCATCCCCTTTTTCTAGGCAAAACCATGCAAAGCTGTGCTGGGTCCCCTCTCCCAAGAGCCATTCATAATATTCATCCCACCCTCAACATCCTTGTTCTTAATAGGAAATAGAGGTAATGCCTCTTCCAACATGAAGGGGAATGCCTTGGGGAAAGTAATGGACTATAGTGGAAATTATTCTAGGAAAACATTCTAAAGAACTGGGTTCTTAAAAGCTAACTTCACTCAGCATCATTAGTCATAAGGAAAATATGAGATACCACTTCATATCCACAAGGATGCCTATGATAAAAAAAGAGATAGTAACAAGATGAAGATTTTGAGAAATTGCTGGTGGGATGCAACATGGTTCAACTTCTTTAGAAAACAGTTTGACAGTTCTTCAAGAAGTTGAACAGTTGCCATAGGACTTAGCAGTCCTATTTCTAGGTATATATCCAAGAGAAATGAAAAAATTTATTCACATAAGAACTTGTCCATGAATGTTCATAGCGGTGTTACTCACTATAGTCAAAAAGTAGAAATAATCCAAATGTCCATCAGTTGATGAATTCATAAACAAAATGTGATATATCCATACAATGGAATATTATTCAGCAATAAAAAGGACTGATGTTCTGATAACATGCTATAGCACGAATATGCCTTGAAAACATTAAATGAGAGAATCTGGTCACAAGGGGCCACATATCATATGATTCCATTTATATGAAATGTCTGTATTAGGCAAGTCCACTGAGGCAGAAAGTAGACTGATGTTTGCTCAGAGCTGATGAAGGAGGGGAAATGGAGACTGACTGTTAATGGGGTTTCTTTTAGGGGAAATGAAGATGTTCTAGTGTTAGAACCAAAACTAGATTGTGGCGGTATACTAAAAGACATAGAATTTATATTTTTTAAATGATTGACTTGATATGCTATGTTGAAATTTATTTCAATTAAACTATTAAAACAAAAATCAAAGTTAACCTAAAATTAGTGGAGGAGAGTCCAGATTGGCTATGACCTGATAATTATTGAAGCTAACGGGTATATGGAGGGTTTTCATACGATTTAAACTCTACTTTTGTGTATGTTTGGAGACTTCAGTATTAACGAGTTAAAAAAAAACAACCCTCCAGAAATCATTATTGTACTATATGCTAACTAACTTGGGTTAAATTAAAAAATAAAAAGTTAAAAAATTAAAAAAAAAAAAGCGAAACTAACTTAATGCCTAATGGTGAAATACCAGAAATATTCACAGTAAAATCAGGTAGAAGGCACTTTCAGCAGTATTATTTAACTTTTTTTTCTAAATCCATTAGAAAACCAGTACTCCATAGGAAATAACTAGAAAACAATTGCTTCACACACACACCCCAGCCCATAACTTCTAGTATTACATTTCTCTGGGCCAGTTCATTTCCTGACTATGGATAAGTGTTTCAGTTATATTTGGATAATAAACAGTCCTCTGGTTTCTTTCAGTCTAAAAAGGGGTCTCATTTTAGTAATTAGAGTGTTCATTTCACTGTACTAATTGATGCTATAAACTTTTTTAAAAGTTTAACCTCCTGGGGCTTGGTTAAAGCATCTGACTCTTGATTTTGGCTCAGGTCAGGATTTCTCAGTTAATGAGATTGAGCCCTACCTCCGAGGGCTCCTCACGATGCTCTGCATGGAGCCCACTCGAGATTCTCTCTCTCCCTCTCTTCCCCTCCCCTGCTAGCACATGAGCTCTTACTCTTTCTCAAAAAAAAAAAAAAAAAGAAAAGAAAAAAAAAAGATAAAAGTTTAACCTCTCGGCTCCTTGAGCTAGAAGCTTCCAACGGAAAAGCTTGATGATAGCTTCTCTTTTTCCGCTGTCCCACTAGACAACTCCTTGAAGTACAGAGCAGCCAGAAGAGAGGGAAAGAAAACTCTTAATTGTGTGGATACTTATTCTCTGTTGCTTTGGGGCATGTTCAGATCTGCCTACTCCTTTTTTTTTAAATGTTTTATTTATTAAACATTGAGAGAGAGAGAGCGAGAGCATGAGCAGGGGAGGGGCAGAGAGTGAGAGGGACAGAAGATCCAAAGTGGGCTCTGCGCTGACAGAGTGATAGCAGCGAGCCTGATGCGGGGCTTGAACCCTCAAACCATGAGATCACGACTTGAGCCGAAGTTAGATGCTCAACTGAGCCACACAGGTGCCCCATATCTCCCTACTTCTGAGAGAGTAAAGGCTCTACTCCAGGTAGCTGCTTACACTTCCTACATTCAGGCTTTGGGCATCAGTCCTCCACGGAGCTCTTCTCCAGAGCTGGAAATCCCTTTGGTAGGTTTAGAATAAACCTAGACCCTTGCAAGCTCCTCTGGTGGGGCCCATATCTAGTCCCAAGAGGGCATTAGGCCCCAGTCTTTGTGCCTTCTAAACTCTGGGACATAGGGCAAGTTTTCCCAAGAACTCCTGTCCCATTCCACTTGGCACCCTGGTGGCACTTGGGTCCTTCTTTTCTGTCCCTGTGAGGTAGGAGAAGTAACAGAGCACAGCAGTGCTTTCCAGAAATAGATCTTTGTCTCAAAGACAGCCTTCTCTCATACATGCTCCAGTCTCCGAAATACCTTTGGAATGGACGTTGAATCGAACCAAGGGCACACAGTCGGTTTGCAGCCAGCTACGTTAGCAGGACACATAAGGTGGCCAGGGTTCTCACCGTGGAATGGAGTTTCATGGCCCCTGATGTCTTGTTCTTCTTCTCCAGGGCTTCTCCTAAACTGAGGATGACCGAGGCATAGTTTAACTTCCTGTTATAGACTGAAGACTAGTACAAACAATAAGAGAATTCAAAAAGGTACACAGTCAATATCCAGAAATCAATATCCAGAAATCAATAGAACTTTGTATATTTAAAACAAAAGTAGATGGAAGATACATTGGGAAAAGTATAACAATAAGTATATAACAATATATAACATATTTGTATGTAACAGATATGTAATTATAAAGATTATGTTCATTAATTTTGTATACTTATAACATAATTATTATATTACCTGCATATTAATTATTATACTTACAGTGCATAAATATAATTAATAGCAGCCACAAAACTAGTAAAAGATACCTAGGAATATCTGAAAAAGAAGTGAACATGATACATAAGGAGAAAACTTCATTGTTCCTAAAGGACACAAACATTGACTTGAATAAATTGAAAATTATTCTGTGTTCTAAGAAAGCAAAACTCAACATTGTAGGGTGTCAAAACTCCTAAAGTTAATGTATTCATTTTATGCAGTCCCAAGAAAAATACCAGTCCCTTTTAAAAAAAATGATTTATGCTCATATGGGAGAGTAAGTCAGAATCTGAAATTTTTGAAAGAGATGAGTAATGAGGCGTTATTTTTAATTTTTGTTGAATACATTTTTTAATTTTTTAGAGAGAGCACATGCAGGTAAGGGAGAGGGGCAGAGAGAAAATCTTTTATTTTTTATTTTGAGAGAGCTAGAAAGCGAGTGAGGTAGGAGCAGAGACAGAGGGAGACACAGAATCTGAAGCAGGCTCCAGGCTCTGAGCTGTCAGCACAGAGCCCAACGTGGCCCAACATGGGGCTGGAACCCACAGACTGTGAGATCATGACGAGTTGAAGTCAGATGCTTAACTGACTAAGCCACCCAGGAGCCCCAAGAATCTTTTTTTTTTAAGTTTATTTTTGAGAGAGAGAGAGAGAGAGAGAGAGAGAGAGAGAGAGAGAGAGAACAAGCAGGGGAGGGGCAGAGAGAGAGAGACACAGAATTTGAAGCAGGCTCCAGGCTCTGAGCTGTTAGCACAGAGCCCAATGCGGGGCTCAAACCCATCAACCATGAGATTATGACCTGAGCCAATGCTTAACTGACTGAGCCACCTAAGTGCCCTGTAGAATCTTTCTTTTATGGATTTTTTAAAAAGTTTATTTATTTATTTTGAGAGAGAGAGAGAGAGACCATGAGCTGGAGGCTGGCAGAGAGAGAAGGAGAGAGAAAATCACAAGCAGGCTCCATGCTGTCAGTGCAGAGCTCTCCCCAATTGTGAGATCATGACCTAAGCTGAAATCAAGAGTTGGAGCCACCCAGGTTCCCCCATCTATTTTTAATCTAGACAATCTGGCTTCAGAGTGTCTGAGTTTTGTTGTTTTAAGACTTTATTTTTTTAGAGCAGTTTTAGGTTTACAGTAAAATCGAAAGGAGGTATAGAGATTTCCCATATACACACAAAGCCGCCTCATTCATTACCAACACCCCCCACCAGGCACATTTAGTACAATGGACAAACCTGACACCTCATGATCCTGACACCTCATGATCATCCAACGTTCATAGTTCAGATTATAGTTCATTCTTGTACATTCTGTGGGTTAGGACAAATGTATAATGACATGTACCCATCAGTATAGCATCATACAGAGTAGTTCAGTGCCCCCCAAATCCTCTGTGCTCTACTTATTCATCCCTCCCCCAATCCCTGGAAGCCACTGGTCTTTTTACGGTCTCCACAGATTTGCTTTTCCAGATTGTTACATAGTTTGAGTCATACAGTATGTAGCCATTTTTCATATTGGCTTCTTTTGCTTAGTAATACGCATCTAAGCTGCCTTTATATCTTTTCATGGCCCTAGCGCTCACTTCCTCTTATAACTGAATGATATTCTGTTGTCTGGATATACCACAGTTTATCTAGCCATTCACCTACTAAAGGTTCCAAGTTTTCGGAATCAGTAATCCAGCTGCTATAAATATTTGTGCGCAAGTCTTTGTGTGTAGCTAAGTTTTCAGCTCTCTTGGGTAAATACTACAAAGCATGACTGCTGGAGCATGTGATAAGAGGATGTTTAGTTTTGTTAGAAACGGCCAAACTGTCTTACGAAGTGGCGGTACCATTTTGCATTCCCACCAGCAATGGATGAGGGCTCCTGTTGTTCCTCACCAGGAATTGGTGTTGTCAGTGTTCTGGATTTTGGCCATTCTAATAGGTATGCAGTGGAAGCGGCCTTTTGTTAGGACATATTTTTAAATTACAAGACATATTTTCTTAAATTCTAGTGAATAGAGAGTGTGATGCTGGCCAAAGAATAAAGATGGATCACTGAATCAAAATAGAACCATAAATAAATCCAAACGTGTCATCTTTGATAAGGGCATGGCATTTAAATCAGTGCTTAGTCACCTGCTGCAAGGCTCACTTTTTCCCTCCTTGTTTCAACATATCTGAAGTCAGGATATATCTTATACAGTCTTTTTCTTTCTTAGTGGCATAGAAAATAGCAGTGCATTTTAAGTCACATATATTATTCACTTTGGTGACTTTGGTACATTTGGGTAGCCAGCCAACTTCTTCTGTGAGAGAAATTAAGGAGGATTCCTAACTGATATATCATAAATTTGTAATCTTATACTATAGTGTTTTATTAAATAATATTATACCAAAATAAAATATAGTTGATTAAAGACTAAGTGTGACAAAACATTAAAAAAGGGAAATTAAAAAAATATTTAATGTTTATTTTTGAGAGACAGAGCACAAGCTGGGGCAGAGAGAGGGGGAGACACAGAATCTGAAGCAGGCTCCAGGCTCTGGGCTGTCAGCACAGACCCTGACACGGGGCTGGAACTCACGAATTGTGAGATCATGACCTGAGCTGAAGCCGGATGCTTAACTAACTGAACCACCCAGGTTTCCCTAAAAAAGAGAAATTTATATAAATAAGCATAGGTCAGAAAAATTTTCTTACCCAAAAGCTGTGAAAGTTGACATTTTGACTGTTTTGCATGACAAAAATATATATAAGCAAAATTAATTTTTTTTTAAACAGAGCTATAGGGAAGGATGAGGAGTGCCTCAGGGTATGGGGGGTTGTCTTGGAGAGGTGGGAGTTGACAGACTGTCTTGGGCTTGGGAAGTGAGAAGACTTGACTAGGGAAGTTTTAGCCCTTCTGATCGGAGCGTACTGCGTTCTTGGCCGCACGGTACCATTGGGTGAATCTGCCTGGGGACCTGGGTGAGGGCTGCAGGGGAGGGACCTGCTCAGGCAGGTCACCGCAGCTCCGTCTTGGGTTCAGAGCAACGTCACTGAGGTGGGACAGGGCCTGGCCTGAATCACGGGGCTGAGGCAAGAACCTGGGCTATTTGATGAAGGAGAGGAAATCTCAGGCTTTATTCCTTTGAACCCACTAGCCAGGATCCATCTTACTGTAGCTAAAGCCTGGGGCTTCGGGAATGAAGGAGTTGGATTTATCCCATATTTGCATTAACCACAGTTCTAAGTAAGACCCAGAGGAGTCGACGGGAAGCTGGAAAGCCAGTGTGGTTTCTAGAGCATTTCTTTGCTTTCCCGGTCCTGCTTTTTCAAAACAGTATCTTTTCTCAGGAAAACAGCCCCGAAGAGGACTGATCGTCTCCTGCAATACTGAAAGCCATGGCCCAGGTACGTTGATGCTTTTTCTTTCCTGATAACTTAGTTTTAGGTTTAAAAAAAAAAAGTTTTAATGGTCATGTGAGTATTTGTTTTCCTACTCCTTACATTTCTGGCTATCAGATTTGCCCTTCAGGATCCTTGGTCCCCTTTTCCCTTCAGTCCAACCAGAGAATCCTTTACCATTTTTTTAAAACGTTTATTTTTGAGAGACAGAAATAGCATGTGAGCGGGGGAGGGCAGAGAGAGAGGGAGACACAGAATCACAATCAGGCTCCAGGCTCTGAGCTGTCAGCACAGAGCCCGATGCGGGGCTCGCGTGCACAAACTAAGAGATCATGACCTGGGCTGAAGTCGACGCGTAACTGACTGAGCCCCCCACATATCCCAAGCCTTTACCATTCTTAAGTGCCCCTCTTTTTTTTGACCCAACATTACTATTTTTCATCTGGCATCTCTTTTCTCAGCCCTCTTCCAGGAACTATGATGGAGAAGAAATTAATTCTTTTAAAGGAAATGCAAGTAGATTTGTAGAATGAACTTATGCTTGCCGGACACTGATTTGATGAGGTGGAGACGTATGGGTTGCGTAGTTGGAAACAAACATGGGTTTGTTCTACAGATCAATATTTACCGATGCAAGATCTCCTGGTTTCTGAGGCGTGGAGGATTGTGGGATTGGTAGCTGACACTGACAGATCTCTGTGACTGTTAGGGCATCCAGGAGCCAAGTTCGAGGAATTTCTATATAAGTCCGTTTTCTTTATCTCAGAAATAAGGATACTCTCTAAGGGAGATACCTGCTTCTCATTTAGCTGATTCCAGTAGGATATATCCATATTTTAATTAATATTCTTATATTGCTGTTTCTTGATTAATCACATTTTTAGACAGCTGACAGCTCAGGGCCTAGAGCCTGCTTTGGATTCTGTGTCTCCCCTCTCTGTATGCCCCGCCCCCACTTGTGTTCTGTCTCTCTTGCTCTCACAAATAAATAAAACGTTTTTTAAAAATTAAAAAAAAAGGCACAGTCAGGAATTTGTTTTTAATATAAAATAAACTAACTACCCTTTTCTATTAGTTAGCATAAATGTCATATTCGTTTCAGGTGTACAGTTCAACGATTCCATATATTAGTGCTCATCAAGATGAATGTGCCCTTAATCGCCTTCATCAGTTTCACCCATCCCCACACTCCTCCCTCGCCCACCTCTGCTTTGGTAGCCATCTGTTTTTTCTCTATAGTTAAGAGTCATTTTTTTGTTTGTTTGTTTGTTTGTCTCTTTTTTTTCCCCTCTCCCTTTG
>NC_043715.1:44112193-44130294 GCF_006229205.1 Suricata suricatta | reverse complement strand
AATAATGCTGCCATAAACACAGGGTGCCTCTATCCCTTTGATTTAATTATTCAGTTCAATAGCAATTCAAATAGAATTGCTTTTCATTTGGTAAATAACCAGTTATCCGATTACTAGATCATAAGGTAGTTCTATTTTTAATTTTTTGAGGAACTTCCCTACTGTTTTCCACAGTGGCTGCACAACAGTGCAAAAGAGTTCCTTGTCTCTGTATCCTTGTCAGCACTTTTGATTTTTTGTGTTTTTTATTGTAGCCATTCTGACAGATGTAGTTTTGCTTTGCACTTTGCTGATGATGAGTGATGTTGAGCATCTTTTCAATGTGTCTGTTGCCCATTTGTATGTCGTCTTTGGAGGAATGACTGTTCGTATCTTCTGCCCCCTTTTTAATTGGACTATTTGTTTTTTGGGTATTGAGTTGTAACAGTTCTTCATACATTTTGGATACTAACCCTTTATCGAATATGGCATTTGCAGATATCTTTTCCCATTCCATCAGTTGCCTTTTAGTTTTGCTGATTGTTTCCTTCACTGCGCAGATTTTTATCTTGAGGTCCCAAGTTTGTTTTTGCTTTTGTTTCCCTTGCCTCAGGAGATATATATAAAAAGATGCTGTTTCAGCTGATGTTAGAGAAGTTACTGCCTGTACTCTTTTCTAGGAATTTTATGGTTTCGGATCTCACATTTAAGTCCTTAATCTATTTTGAGTTTATTTTTGTGCATGGAGTAAGAAAGTGGTCCAGCTTCATTTTTTTTGCATGTTGCTGTCCAGTTTTCCCAACACTATTTGTTGCCTCCGTTGTCATAGATTAATTAACTATACAATTGTGGGTTTATTTCTTGGCTTCCTGTTCTGTTCCATTACTCTGTGTGTCTATTTTTGTGCCACTACTATACTGTTTTGATTACGACAGCTCCATGATATAACTTGAAGTCTAAAATTGTGATACCTGCATTTTTTTTCTTTTTCAAGATTGTTTTGGCTAGCTATTCAGGTTGTTTTGTGGATCCAAACACATTTTAGGAGTGTTTGTTCTAACTCTATGAAAAACGCTATTGGTATTTCGATAGGGGTTGCATTAAATCTGTAGATTGCTTTGGATACTATAGACAATTTAACAGTATTTGCTCTTCCAGTCCACGGAAGATCTTTCCATTTGTTTATGTTGTCTTCGATTTCTTTCATCAGTGTTTTATAGCTTTACAGTATGAATCTTTCATCTCTTTTGTTTATTCCTGGATTTTTTAAGATTTTTTTTTTTAAGTAATCTCTACACCGAACGTGGGGCTTGAACGTACAATCCTGACATCAAGAGTCACATGCTCTACCGACTGAGTCAGCCAGGTGCCCCCTAGATATTTATTATAAAATAAACTGATTACTCTTGCATATGTTTTTAGGATCCTAAAGGATACTGATCCTGAGTGATACCAGTATCATTGCTCATTTGCTTTGCTCCACAATACAAACGCAATAGCCTCTGAATTGTTTCTCGTATTACACAATACGTATGTTTATTGTTTCAGGGCTCAGTGGTGTTTAGTGATGTGTCTGTAGACTTCTCGCAGGAGGAGTGGGAGTGCCTGGACCCTGGTCAGAGGGACTTATACAGAAATGTGATGTTGGAGAACTATAGCAGTCTGCTGTCAGTGGGTAAGCCTTCTAGACCAGTAATTAAGAGTTCTCCTCTGGAGTGTTTCTTTTCCACAGTGAATTTCTCAGCTGCTTTTCGAGTTACCAGCTGAATTTCTGCTTCCTATCCCACATAAGTGGTGTGAGCTGCAATGAAAAGGAAGAGTTGGAAATGGGCAACTGCAATGACTGTGGCTGAAGCTTCATCCTCTTTCTCTCGCTGTTCCCGTAGTGGCATCTCCTTTGGTCATCAAGGAACTGGATCTGACTTCTGGATCTGGTTTGCCCACTGCGTAACCATGTTCCATATCTTTTCTTGTGAGCAGGACTTTACATTCCTAAGCCTCAAGTCATCTCCTTGTTGGAACAAGGGAAAGAGCCCTGGATGGTTGGCAGAGAGCTGACGAGAGGCCTGTGTTCAGGTGAGTGAGAAATGACTGGGCAGGAGCCACTACAGCTGACCCATAAAGGAACAGCACCTTTGTGGTATTATCTAGACTTGTGGGAAAAACCGCGTCCTTTTAGCATGAGTTTACAAATGACCTGTGTCATTCCTTCTCTCACTCACTACTCTCTCTATTGCTTGTCTCCAACACCCCTCATTATTGCAAGTAGAAGGTGCCCTTCACTTCCCCTCCAATAAAACTGTTACCCATATTTTTTGTTTTCTTAATATTTTGTTTATTTTTAAGAGAGAGAGACAGCATGAGCAGGGGAGGGTCAGAGAGAGAGAGACACAGAACCCAAAGACAGGCTCCAGGCTCTGAGCTAGCTGTCAGCACAGAGCCCAACATGGGGCTCGAACCCACGAACCGTGAGATCATGACCTGAGCCAAAGTCGGATGCTTCACTGACTGAGCCACCCAGGCACCCCCACTCATATTTTGAATTCAGTTCCTTGCTAGCTTTTCTTCCTCTTACACTCCTCTAAATGTTTTCTGTTACTACCCCCAAAATAACATATGTGTGTATGTGCACTGCCCCTCCTCCCAAGGACTCATCTTCATTAGTATTACTTGCCAGTGACTTGTTTTACCAGTTTGTTGGGCACTTCTCCTTGACCCAGTGTTTTTCATTTACTGACTTGTTCAAGGTGCTGTCAGGTGCTGCAGTTTGCTAGTCATGTATGTTTTTAAGAACTTGAAGTCAAAAAGTAGGGCTAAAATATATTCATAAAAAACACACAAAGTAGTAAAGAGAATCAGAAAGCTTAGCAGAAAGTCAGAGTAGAAATGCAGAAATATGCAGAAGTAGAAAATCCATTTTGAGGGGCATCTGGGTGGCTCAGTGGGTTAAGCGTCCAGCTTCAGCTCTGGTCATGATCTCACAGTTGTTGGATTCAAGCCCCATGTCAGGCTCTGTGCTGACAGCTTGGAGCCTGCAGCCTGCTTCAGATTCTATGTCTCCCTCTCTCTCCCTTCCCCACTTGTGCACTCGCTCTCTCACTCCCTCTCTCTCAAAAATAAACATTAAAAAAAAGGGAAAAAAAAAGGAAATCCTTACTGAAATAGTAGTTGAGAGCCTTGCATATGATTGTAGTCACCATCTATGATGGACAGTGCTGGGGAAAACAGAAAGGTCTGTGCTTATAATGGAAAGGGAGAGATGGCAGAGGAGGAGAGGTTTAGGATAAAGCGTTACCTTGTCCTAAAGGCTCCAGAGAGCATTACTATATGGTAAGCATTGGTCCTGGTACTGGGATTACAGCATTGAGCAAAAAGTTCAGAGTTTTGGTCTTCTGGAGTCTATGTCCTACAGGGTGAAAGAGAAAAAACAGATATATTTATAATGTCAGATGGTGGTAAATGATATGAAGGGAGGCGGTAATATTTTAACCAAGACCTGAAGGAAGTGAGGGAACAAGCAGTGTAAATATCTGGTAGAAGAGATTTAGGCAGAAGGAAAAGGAAGACCGAAGTCCCTGAATTAGGAGGTGTTTTGGCTCCTACCACTGCGGCTGGAGCAGAATCAATAAGCAAAGAGGGACTTCTATGAAGGGAGGTCGGCAAAGCGGCAGGATGTACGTGTGTTTGTATTTGTGTGGTGGTGCAGGTGGGCGACGGGTGTACCTGCAGATGATTTGGAGTCGGGTGGGCCTCAGTACAGGCTTTGAATTCTGTTCTGAATGAGGTGATTTGAGCAGGGGAATGACATCATGTTTCTATAGGATCGCTCTAACTTGGAGGTTGCCACTTCTGGATTCTTTTGGATAGAATTTAGGGAGTCCATGAAATTGGGTGAAAAGAAAAAACACATCTTTATATTTAGTAACCTCTAATTGAAATTTAGCATATCTTTCTATTACGGTGTATGGAACAAACCATAGCAGTATTAGGAGTTGTATGACTTTGTTTTAATATAACACAATTTATTTTTTTAACATATGCAACTATTTTCCATCATTTACAATACAGTAGTTGCAATGACACTCCAAACAGAAAAGCAAAGTAAAAAATCAAAACCCCAACTTCTATTTCATATAATTAGACTTTTACAGAAATTAGAAGGTTAGGTACCAACTAGTTAATCACCTAATTTCCCAGCTATCTGAAGTGGCGATCATTATAGAGCAGCTTATCTATGATACAGTCAAGATACACGATACAATTTATTACTGCCCATAAGCTACAACACAGCCTGCTTACTACCCTTCCTTAAATTCCACCTCTATACTACAGTATGCTTGAGGTCCATGCAAAAAAAGGAGCTACCTTTTATGTAGGAAATGGACGATTAAGTCTTCGGTGTTGTAAAAGCAACTTCAGGAGTTGTATGACTTTGACATGAATGGAAATCACAGATATTTTCATATAATTTTACTGTTGTAGGGGTTTTTTTGGATGTTTTTATTTATTTTTTGAGACAGAGTTAAAGCACAAGCTGGGGAGACAAGCAGAGAGAGAGGGAGACAGGAACCAAAGTGGGCTCTGCACTGACAGCAGGAGCCTGATATGGGGCTTGAACCCATGAGCCGTGAGATCATGCCCTGAGCTGAAGTCAGATGCTTAGCTGACTGAGCCACCCGGTGGCCTCATTTTACTGTTAATGTAGACGTTGAAAAGTCAATTGCGCTCATCAGTATTTCAGAATTACTGTAATACTGGGCTCAGTGCTAGGTCTTACTATTCAAGGTATAAAGAAAACTCCAGGCAGAGGGAAGAATTCTCGTGAAGGCCCTTCTAGGGGGGGAAAGCTTGTGCTTGAAGAATTGAAAGAAAGCCAGTGTACTGGGCCCATGAGCAAGTGAGAGAGGAGTGTAAGTCAGGATTGGAGATCATTTAGCCTTTGTCAGTGAGTATGGGGAGTTTGGTTTTGAGCAGTGGAAGCCAGGCCACATTGATTTTGGTTGTCGAATTGATTAAAGATGGACAACTTAGTGAGGTGATGGGCTGGGAGACTACTGCAGTGGTCTGAGTAGGAGAGGATTCTGGTTTGGAAGAGGCCATTGGCAATGGACATAGAAGAGGTTAGTTTTAAAAATTACTTAGGGGGCGCCTGGCTGGCTCAGTCAGTTAAGCATCTGCCTTTGATTCAGGTCATGATCTCATCTCACGGTTCATGGGTTCAAGCCCTGTGTCGGGCTCTGTGCTGACAGCTAGCTCAGAGCCTGGAGCCTGTATTTGGATTCTGTGTCTCCCTCTCTCTCTGACCCTCCCCTGCTCATGCTGTCGCTTTCTCTCAAAAGTAAACATTAAAAAATTTTTTTTAATTACTTAGGAGCTTAACTAGATGAAACTTGCTGAAAGATCATATGGTGATAGGAGAAAAAAGATTATGCTGGAATGGATTCCTTGTTTCTGGCTTTAGATGGTCCATTTAGGCTCCATTTTATTTGCCTAAAACCCCCAATTTGGGTAAGAAACTTTTTCATAATAATAGCTATCAAATACTGAGCACTTTGCTCAAAGACATTTACATGCATTATTCCTTACCCTCCCAGTAATCATGAGGTAAAGATTATCTCCCTTTTGTAGATGGGACGATGGGGACTAGAAAGGTGAAATAATTGCCCAGGAACATACAGTGAGTGACTGTCGGAGTTCCACTCCAGCCAGTTTGCTCTGGTTCCTGGCATCTTTCCATGACAGTGTTTTGCACTGTGTCTGCCTTTCTGTCTGCCTCAAACTTTAGCTGCCTCCTCTGTCAGTCACTTCAGTGGTCACTTCAGCGGTCCATGAGCAAGTCTCTGTCTTCTCCCAAGATCAACACCACAGAATTCCAAGGCAAGCAGGATTTTTACTGGATCACCAGACATAACATAGTCTGAGTCTTCTCTGTAGGCTATTCAGTACCTTAGACTTACTTTAGGCTCTTCCCCCTTGTGGCTAGCCCTCCCTCTTTCAAATCGCAGCCAATAATTCCTTACTTTGGAACCTATTATGTTTCCACCCCAACTGGGAGTGCTGCAGTTCTGACACTAACTGCCCAGAGTTAGCACAGACCCCACCGATTCACAGTAGGGTTGTACACAAGACTGCCCTTTCTTTCTTTCTTTCTTTTTTAAGGTTTTTTAAAATGTTTATTTATTTATTTTGAGAGAGAGAAAGAGCTAGAGCAGGGGAGGGGCAGAGAGAGAGAGAGGGAGAGAGAAAGAATCCCAAGTAGGCTCCGTGGTGCCAACAGAGCCTGTTGTGAGGCTCGAATTCATGAACTGTGAGATCATGACCTGGGCTGAAACCAAGAGTTGGACGCTTAACTAACTGAGTCACCCAGGTGCCCCACTTATTTTTTAATTAATTGCTTTAAAACTTTTTTTTTATTATAGAGAGAGAGTGAGAGACAGTGGGAGCAGGGGAGAGAAAGAGAGAGAGAGTGCCAAGCTTTACACTGAGTGCAGAGCTTGACACAGGGCTTGATCCCTGACACTGGGATCATGACCTGAGCTGAAGTCAAGAGTCAGAGGGGCAACCAGCTGCGCCACCCAGGCCCCCCAAGACTGCCCTCCCTTTAGATGCCAGCTGCAAGTCTTGGGGGTCTTAGAGACCTACACTTCTGAGCAACTAGCTCAGGGGGATTTCCACAGCCCCTGCAAGTTTAGTAATTTACTGTAATGATTCATAGAACCTAGGAAGGCTCTATACTTATAACCTGCAGTTGTACTCTGAAGGACACATATTAGGGCATGGTCTAGCGGGCTTCTAGATGCAGAGGTTCCACACCCTTTCCATGTGGAATCCAAGTGTGTCCACCAACCAGAAAACTCCACTGAGCTTTGGAGTCCAGAGTTTTTTAGAGTTGAATTACTTTGGCATGATTGATTGAGTCACTGGCCACTCAATCTCTGGCTCCTCTCTCATCTCCATAGGTTCAGTAGCTGAAAGTCCCTACCCTCTCATAATATGCTTGATCTTTCTGGTGACCAGTCCCCATCCTGCTGCTATTTCACGCAGGTCTGCCATGGATCACCTCAGTAGCATAGCAAAAAACACTCTTATTCAGGAAATTCCCAGGGTTTTTGAAGCTCTGTGTTAGAAACTGGGGACAAAGACCAAATTTATTCTTTATGATACCACAGAGCCCAAGAATCTTCCCCTAGATGTATTTGTGCCTCTTAGGAAACATGGAGGTCAGAAAATTATCCACCTTTTGTAATACAGATAGCATGATGGTACACTGGGGTTTCTTACATACACATACATCCATGCTTATATACATGTATATATAATTTGTAATCTTTTCATACGCCCAAGATTGTATATTTATCACCCTTTCCTTATGATTCTGATCCATATCAATATTTGAGAATCATTGTGGGTTCCTATTTCTAGAGTCTCCTCCCTCCACATTCTGCATTATATCTCATTAATTTCAGTGCACTCTTTTGGTCCATTTACAGGTTAAACAGATATATTTGAGAACTGTATGTCACTTACTACCAGATATTATTTTTACTTTAATTTTTTCCATTTCTATTATAAAAGTTTAGCTTTTCACAAATAGGAGGCAGGGGAAGAAGAATATTTATCATTTTATTTTCTTTCAGATCTGGAATCAATGTGTGAAAACAAGTTACTATCTCTGAAGAAGGAAGTTTATGAAATCGAGTCATGCCAGAGGGAGATAATGGGGCTTACAAAGCGTGGCCTTGAGTACTCCAGTTTTGGAGACATTTTGGAATACAGAAGCCGCTTTGAGAAACAACTGGGATATCAACGTGGGCATTTAGGCCAGGACGCGTTCCCTCATGAACACATGCCTGTGTTTACTCCACAGACATTCTTCACTCTACATCAAATAATTAATGATGAAGAGAAGCCCTATGAATGTAAGAAATGTGGAAAGGTCTTTAGTCAGAATTCACAATTTATTCAACATCAGAGAATTCATATTGGTGAAAAGTCTTATGAATGTAAGGAGTGTGGGAAATTCTTTAGTTGTGGCTCACATGTTACTCGACACCTGAAAATTCACACTGGTGAAAAGCCCTTTGAATGTCAGGAGTGTGGGAAGGCCTTCAGTTGTAGCTCATACCTCTCTCAACACCAGAGGATTCATACTGGTAAGAAACCCTATGAATGCAAGGAATGTGGAAAGGCCTTTAGCTATTGTTCAAATCTTATTGATCATCAGAGAATTCACACCGGTGAGAAACCCTATGAATGTAAAGTATGTGGGAAAGCCTTTACTAAGAGCTCACAGCTTTTTCAACATGTGAGAATTCATACAGGTGAGAAACCCTATGAATGTAAAGAATGTGGCAAAGCCTTCACTCAGAGCTCAAAGCTTGTTCAGCATCAGAGAATTCACACTGGCGAGAAACCCTATGAGTGCAAGGAATGTGGCAAAGCCTTTAGTAGTGGCTCCGCACTTACTAATCATCAGAGAATTCACACTGGGGAGAAACCCTATGATTGTAAGGAATGTGGGAAAGCTTTTACTCAGAGCTCACAACTTCGTCAGCATCAGAGAATCCATGCTGGTGAGAAACCCTTTGAATGTCTTGAATGTGGGAAGGCCTTTACTCAGAACTCACAACTTTTTCAACATCAAAGAATTCATACAGATGAAAAACCATATGAATGTAATGAATGTGGAAAGGCCTTTAATAAATGCTCAAACCTTACACGACATCTGAGAATTCATAGTGGTGAAAAGCCCTATAACTGTAAGGAATGTGGGAAGGCATTTAGTAGTGGCTCAGATCTCATTCGTCATCAGGGAGTTCATACTGATGAATAATAAAAGCAAAAGCTCTTGTCACTTTCCTAATATTTTAAACAAAAAGAAATTCATGTTTGATACTCTTTCACTATTTTTTGTTTTTAAATTTTATATTTCTTTTTAATCCAAATATATTTCACTCTAAATTATAAATTAAGATTCTAAATTGACATTTGCATATTCCCTGTCCCCCAATCTTGTACTAAGGGCAGTTTTTCAATAATTCTTTCCTTTCCCATTATTTTGTTCTATCTTCTTGGTGACACATTATATTCTTGTTTATATTTGCTTGTATTTTTTCTTCTCTGATCTATATATTTGTGCTCACACCAATATCACCCTGTTTAAAATTGTGTGACCTTGTATTTGTTAATTGTGGAATTATAGCCTTGGCTTTGAAGTCCGTATTAATTGTTTCATGTCACAAATTTATATTTTCTTACATAAAACAAAATCAGAAAACCAGAAACTAAAAATCCAAAATTAATTATCATCAACCAACTACAGATGACTACTTTTAAGTTGGTAGAGAAAATCCTACCAGATTTTGTTTTTAAAGAAGTCATGGTCTACATGTTATCCCTTTACCTGTTTTGATCATGCCAAAAAATATGGCTGCCATTTCAGTAAATATAGATTTTTTAAATGACTTACATATACTTAATGACTTTTTAAAATGACGTCATTACTCATGTTTTATTTGCATCTAAACATTTGCAGTTATGAAATATGCCCTGATTCATATGGCCAAAAATTTATCTTTGGATATTTCTTTCTTTCTTTTAAAATATTTGTTTAAAAATTTCTTTTAATGTTTGTTTATTTTTGAGAAAGAGAGAGTGGGGGAGGGGCAGAGAGAGAAGAAAACACAGGCTCTGAAGCAGGCTCCAGGCTCAGCTGTCAGCATAGAGCCCAACGCCAGGCTCGAACTCACAAACTATGAGATTATGACCTGGCTGTTTAACCGACTGAGCCACCAGGGTGCCCTAAAACATGTATTTTAATTGTTGAATTATCCACATTTTCTCCCCATAAATTGTGTCCCTTTTCATCGACCCCCCCCCCCCCCCCCCCGGTTTCCTGCTAGGAAGGTAACTAACCGTTCTCCAAGTGTTTATCCTTCCAGGTTCGTTTTGTTTTTACATTTTACTTATATATGTTATTGGCATTTTATGTCTTAGGTATTTGTAAAAATAATCATGCTATATGTATTGGTTTGTTGTGAGGCTTCAATGAATTAATAAATGTAAAGGGCTTAGAACTATTCCTATCACATAGTAAATGTTTAGTAAAAGCCCACCATCATCAATGATACACTCATTTTCATCGTTTTCTTCATTATTATATGTGGAAAGGATTTTAACCATGTTCTTTACCTTTGTCTAAATCAAAGAATTCATAATGAAAAAAGAGAAATTAATGAAATAAGTATTGGAATGCTTTTCTCATCACTCATTATTCTGCAGGGAAATTGAAAAGGAAAAGAAAAAGAATGTGTGAATAGTCTTCCTTCAGACTTCATCTTCTCTGCTGCACAGAGATTAATATCAGCCTAAAACTCTGCGGATATAATGATGAGTAGTTAAAAGACAGCTGTAAAGAGATAAGTATATTTTCCCTAATAATTAGTTACCCCCAAAGCAGAAAACATACCAGCCACAATTTTTTTTTTACTGGAATTGGGGGAAGAAACAGTAACAATAGGATAGCCATCAAATATCTGAATTTTAACTTAGTGATTAACCCTGTTGATTAACATGGGCTAAGGAACTAAGTCCTTACTATACATATTATATAAAAAGTGAATGAAAATGAGAACATGAATGAAAAACCTGTGAATGGCAGGTTGTGTTGGAAGTTTTATAAGGCAATATGCATGTATATGTCTTTATAGAGAGATCATTAATAAACTCAATAAAGAACCCAAGGAACTTAAACAAGCAAAAATAAATCTAAAACGTGGGTAGAGAAAGGCATTATTAGTTATGCAAAAACAAATGGAAGAAAGAAGTAAAAGACCTGACATTGAAGTTTTAATTATTTGACAGAAAAAGTAGACATACTTCAGTCATTTGTGTGGGGAAGGAGGGATGAGACGTGAATAGCAGTGTGAGCTGGAAACTGAAATGACTACATATTTAATTTTGAAAGGACTCTATGTCTTCAGATAATGACAATGTTCTGAGATTAGTGTACATTGCACAACTTCATGTATACACTAAAACCACTGAACAATATACTTTAAAAGGATGAATATAATAGCATATGAGTTTTATCTTAATTTAAAAACTTAAAAGTACTATAGATATTTTTATACCATATCTGAAAATTTAGACCAAATATGTGATTTTTATAATGAAATTGAATTGACATCAGAATTGACTAGAGAAAACGTAAAATCTTAATACATTCTCCTCCAAACCTTTATTTATTTTTGAGAGACACAGCATGAGCAGGGGAGGGGCAGAGAGAGAGGGAGACACAATCCCAAACAGGCTCTAGGCTCTGAGCTGTTAGCAACAGAGCTCAATGTGGGGCTTGAACCTATTAGCGATGAGATCGTGACCTGAGCTGAAAGTCAGAGACTTAACCAACTGAGCCACCCAGGAGCCCCAAAAGGAACATTTTAAAATTAGACCAAAATTACTTCAAATGTCACACAGCTATTACTAAGGAAGACACCAAGTTAGATGTATTTAATAGATGAAATCTATGAAATGTTTTAGGAACTCTTTTAGGACACAGACTGAGATAGCAAGTTTTCTATTTTTGTGAATTTATAATCTTAATGTTAAAACGTGCTAGAAGAATGTAAATAGATAATATGTCTAGAATTGGTTATTAAAATATGCAGTGTTATAAATTATCAAATCTAGCAATCTATTGAAAGAAAACAAGCATCTGTCATAATCTGGATTTAGGAACAAAATGTTTCTGATAAACCCTTATCGAAACCTCCTACTTGCCTTCTGAAACTTGAGAATCAAATTGATATAGATAACACAGTATCCCTTAGCATCAGAAACTTGGGAACCAAATGGATTGGGAGAGGAAGGAACTCCCTGAATACAATACAAGATGACCAAGACGGACCCCTGAATACAATACACGATGACCGACACGGAATTTCTAGAGTTCAGATAACTAAAGCACTTTCAATGAGACTACACTATCAAGCCACACTACCTTCCAGATGCACTTTTCTTGTTTTTTTCTTAGCAGTATTTGACAGAATGCGATTATTTTATAAATAAGAAGAGTTCTACTGGCTGCAAAAACATAACATTCATTCATTTATACCCTGTCTACTTCTCACTTGGAAAGTCTTTAAAACCACCAATGAACGCAATCATTGGCCTGTGTGCTCGTACGAGGGTGTAGTGGGAGGTAGCAAGGAGATTATTAAACATAGAATTTCAACTTTCATTGCAATTAGAATGTAGAGGGGTAAGAAAGACCTTCACTTCCACGACAGCAAGAAAAACCTTGACAAGATAAAAAGTAATAGTTTCCTATGGGACTGCCCTAGAGTGGCAGAGGCAAGGAAGCACTGAACTGAATTTCTGATAGAATAACCCCTTTTTAGGTGACCAGATTGCTATGTGACTTTCCACACCTGGGTGCAGTGCTGAGGATGGGGATGGTAGGGGTGGAGGAAGGGAGTACAGATGAAGCAGAGAAAAAGAGAAATTAGAGCCTTCCATGATACTTAGGGCTTTCTGGATGGATTAAAATCCAGATTAAACCACACTATCAATCAATTTTACACGCAGGAGTGAACGTACAAACTGATGGAAATGGGGAGTGAGGTGTGGGGCCTGGTTACCAGGTCTGTACAAGATCAATGTCCTCGTTTTGATACCACAGTGTATGTCGCTGCTGGAGAAGTTGGGTTAAAGGTCCAGGACTGAATGTACTAGTTTTGCAATTTCTTGGGAATCTATAATCATTATGAAATAAAAAGCCTAAAAATAAGTTTGAAAAGTAAAAAAAAATTAAAAACAGAAGAGTCAGTGCCAATCCCAGCCCAATCTAAAAATTTTAATTTTTTGTCCCCAGTTATTACACTGATCACAGACTGGGGTCATGAACTGCTGGTATCGGAGGCAGAGCAATGCTGTCCTCGAATACATATGCCTAAGGTGGCATCTCTCATGCAAACAAAACAGAGAAAAGCAAAACCAAACCAAACCAAAGGTTGCAAGTGGTAAGAGAGAGGACTGTCTATGTTCCATTGTCTGTACAAATCATTTCACCCGGTTTTCAGCTTGGAGGAGCAGCTCTGGCCCCAGCCTCTCCACCCCCACAGGCAGCTGGGGCTCCGAGGGCTGTCAGGGCTGCTGCTTTGTGCACAGCCTCCCCTCGGGATGGCGCTGGCAGGATGTCCTCCCGGCCCCAGGACCGGGCAGCCTCGGAGCAGGCTCCCTGGCGGACCCGCCGACGGGCGAAGCCCACGCACACGCGCAGCGCTCGCACTGGGCGGGGTGGGCAGTGTCTGCGTGCTGTCGACCTGGGCAGCCTTGAAAGGCCCCTGGGTGTCGGGATCCCCAAATTCTCTAGAAGTATCCCGACTCGTGCCCGGAGTTTGAACCCTAGATGTTGACAGAAGCCATGGGAGTGAACAAAACCATCCATGTTTTGAGAGATGGAGTTTCAGTTGTTTTGAAGTAGTTTTAAGCTCCTCTTGAGGGAGGGGAGGGGATAGGAAACCCTTGGCATGAAGGATGAAAGACCCAAAAATCGGCTGTGGAGAACACCTCTTAGGAAACAACAGGATGAGTTACTCAGAAAGTGTACGTGAACGCTCCGTTTAATTCCAGTCCAGGGAGTTTTACGCATCAGTCCCAGCCTCCCGGGATAGGATTCTGCCGTCATGGGCGGGAGGCCTGCAGTCTTGGTTTCTCCGAGGTTTATCACGGCGGCTTGAAGGCACTCAGGCCCAGAGAAGCTCCTGGCAACAGCCCCCAGATCCCCTCCAGGAAGGCTGATGGCTGCGGCAGGCAGCAGGTGGACCCTAGATTGGCAGCAGGGCCCCTTGCTGCTCCCCATGCTACTTCAGTATAAAGTCAGGGCAATGGAAATGGTCCCAGGGCATCCTCAGAACTGCTGGGAGAATATGAACTGCACCCATCTGGGGTAAATTTCTAGGACTCTCCTCTGTTTTTTATTGAAGAAGAAAAAAAAAAAAGAATCCTCCTCGGCTTGCCACTTGGGTCTCCTGAGTTAAAAGAAACCCAAGGCCTACCCATCCAAGATTAGAAATGGAAAAATTTTCTTAATCGGCTCTGAGGCAGGGTGTTGTAGTGATTGAACATGGGATGCTGGAAGGGTAGGGAATACAGGAAGATGGTGGTCAAAGGGTATAAACTTCCAGTTACAAGAGAGATAGGAGTGTCTGGGTGGCTCAGTTAGTTAAGTGTCTGACTTTGGCTCAAGTCATAATCTCATGGTTCATGAGTTCGACCCTGCGTTGGGCTCTGTGCTGACAGCTCAGAGCCTGGAGCCTGCTTCAGATTCTGTATCTCTCTCTCTCTCTCTCTGCCACTCCCCTGCTTTCTATCTGTCTGTGTCTCTCTATGGCTCTCTCTCAAAAATAAATATTACAAAAGAGAGGGATAAATTCTGGGGATCCGATGTCTAGCATGGTGACGATAATAATACTGTGGTATATACTTGGAAGGTGCTAAGAGACTCGATCTTAAATGTTCACACACTCATACACACAAATGGTCATTATGTGACAAATGTGTTAACTAGCCATATTGTAGTAAGAGTTTTGCAATGTATACATGTATCTCATCACCACATTTTACACCTTACATGCACAATGTTACATGTTAATTATATATCTCAATAAAGCTGTGAGGAAAAAAACAGAACAAGGACACTCAAGTCAGAAATGCCTAGTTTCAAATTCTTGCTTTAACACTTTGTAACTTTGTGAGCTGAGCAAATTACCTGTCTGTACTTCAGTTTACTGATCCTGAATATGGGAGTAATGACAGAATATACCTCATAGGGTTGTAGCAAGGATTAAAAGAGTTAATACATGCCGTATACTTAAAAGAGTCCCTGACATTATTCTATGTTAGTGTTTTCTCTTGTTATTGTAAGATAACTAAATTAAAACCATCCATTTGATTAAGCTATTTTATCTGCTTGATGAAACAAGGGTTTATTTATGAAACTGAGCATTTTTGCAACTTGTATTTACTGACACATTTTTTCTCCTATACAATAATTCAGCATTTCAACCTAATCATCCAATAGATACAATTAAACTTATTCAATAACCATCACTTTTGGTGATGTGTCCTGAAGAATTGAAATTTTGTTCTAAAGGTCTTATTTTCCTCATGAATAAAAAGAGAATAAAATCCTTCCCTTGATATTTATCAAGAATTAGCTTAGGAGTACCTGGAGAGCTCACTCAGTTGAGCATCTGACTCTTGATTTTGGTTCAAGTCATGATCCCAGGGTCCTGGGATCAAGCCCAACATTGGGCTCTTTGCTGAGCATGGAGCCTACTGAAGATTCTGTCTCTCCCCTGCTTGGACCTCACATTGAGTACAGAGATTAGTTAAATAAAATCTAAAAAATAATAAAATAAAATAAAATAATAAAATAATTTATTCCCCTGGGTTACATCCACAGAGGCTGATTTAAAAAAAGATAGGACAGGGGCGCCTGGGTGGCTCAGTTGGTTAAGTGTCCGACTTCGGCTTAGGTCATGATCTCATGGTTCATGGGTTCGAGCCCTACATCGGGCTCTGTGCTGACAGCTAGCTCAGAGCCTGGAGCCTGCTCCGGATTCTGTGTCTCCCTCTCTCTCTGACCCTCTCCTCTTCACGCTGTCTCTCTCTCTCTCTCTCAAAAATAAATAAAAACATTTTAAAAAATAAAAATAAAAATAAAAAAGGATAGGAAAATCAGGCCCTATACTACCAGTCTGAATTCTTGTCTAGTTCTCAGTTCTGCAAGTTCCTCAAAATATTTTCTAGGAGGTTCCAGGTACGAAGCAACTAACTTATTAACAGTGTGTATGGTCTGTGGCAAAATTAAATTTCTTTGGGCATTTGTGTATCCTGGCTTAAAGTGTATATAACATAACCATCCCTTCTGCCTCATAGAGTGGTCATGAAGATGGATGAAATCAATGTTAACTAAAAATGCTGAGCAAATGGCAAAGAGATATATTTTGTTATGAATCAGACGAAATTTACATTGAAGGCATTATAAATTACAGAAAATTTATTGGTGAGGTACCCAAAATAAGGACAAAGAAAAGTCCACATTTGTAGGAGTATTTTTTATATCAAGAGTCCATGAACTCATTTTCTAAGCACAAAATAAACACATTCAATTTTTATTTTTTCAGTCAGCTACAAAACACTTCCAAATTACTAGTTACTAAGCTCATTATGTTACAGTAGTCCTTCTTCACACTCTCCTGTGTTCAACCGCTCATGCCTCCCTTGGACACCATCACTAGCACACGTTGTATTTATCCCTCACTAGGTGTTAATGGTTATTCATTTCCCTTTCCAAAACTGTCCCCTCTACCAAGGAGGTGGCTCTTTATTATGGCATATTGAGATTACCTTACTCCAATTCGAATGAAAACACACAGGACCAAGATCCTGCCCCCACACTGATTCTGATAACTGTTGGTGCAAGTCTGTATTATCAATGCATCTCTGAATTCAATTGACTACTTTAACCAGCTTTATCTCAAAGATAGGGAGGGTTTCCTATCAAACCAAGGATTAATCTAGAGTGATCAACCATGCTGGTTTTCCCATGATGAGGGATTTCATGGGACACAAGACTTTTAGATAAAGCAGGATGACTGTTTGCCCTAACCTAAGTATACCTTTCTCCCTCTAAGCTGCATAGAGCCCTCTGCTTTGGGCAAGCTACCACTACTCATAGTTGTTACATTTGTCTCTCTGATGGACAAGGCAAAGACCTGACTTCTGTTCTTTCCTGATTTAGGAGACATGACAGAATGGGATGAGTTTGAATCACTCTGTACCTCCTGGTGGAACAGTCTAAAGGAAGTGGTCACCATCACATGTATGGTTACCCCACTGTCCCAGGACAAGGACAGCTGCCTGTCATGTCATCTCAGCTTAACCCAGCCTAGAAAAGTTGTCTCCCAACCAACCTCCACACGTGTGAATAAAAACACTTGTTTTATGCCATAATTTAAGGGCAGGTTATTATGTAGAAATGGTAGACTGACACAGGGAGGTAAAATCTTCCGGAAGTGAAAAGTTGGGAAGTGGGAACTCATACATTCATCCCGGTGGGAGTGAAAATTTATGCAAGCAACTGGGAAGATATTGGTCATTACTCGATACAATTTTAAATGTTTGTACCCCCAAAATATTCTATTTGAAGTAGCACAAAATGTGAAAATGCATATATATTCTGGTATCATAATAAACACATAAGCTGAAATATATTGAGAAAATAGAATATTAAATTGAAGCTAAGACAAAAAACTATGGGTTTCCAATTATTGCTCAACTATCAGACATGTATAAGTACTACTTGAAAGATGCAACAATCTGCCCTAAGTAGTTGGGGAGATTATACATGAAAATGATGCCATTATGTTGCTTATAATGCAACCAATGATATAAAACAAAAATATGCAGAAAAACTGTATCTAATGCGATGTATAGAAAATGTCACTAGAATAGAGTAGTGATGGCTTGTGAGAATTCTGAAAAGAAAACCTCATTTTGCTTGCAAGAAAAACTACAACCGTGGGCACCTGTGTGGTTCAGTCAGTTAAGCGTCCAAATTCAGCTTAGGTCATGATCTCATGGGTTGTGAGTTCGAGCCCCACATGAAAACTCTCTGCTGCCAGCACAGAGCCTGCTTTTTGGATCCTCTGTCTCCTTTTTCTCTGCCCTTCCCCTCCACACATGCTCTCTGTCTCTTTCTCTCAAAATAAATAAATAAACACTCAAAAGAAAAAAAAGAAAAACTACAACATTATAACTCCTGGGATTTCTACAGAGAGTATTGGAATTTGTGGGGAAAAAACGATTGATATTGATATTGTCATATTTCTGATTATATTAGGCCCAATGTGATAATTGTTAACAAAGATTATTCTTCACAGTTAGGGTATTATGGCTAACTGGGCTTGATAGAAAGAAAAAAGACTACCATGAAAAAGATGTGAGAAAGTGACAACATGAACACCCAGCACACCCATGACACAGTTTGAAGGATGTGGGTGTTAACTTTTAGACTGAATGAAACACACACCCAAGTGCTTAGAAACACAGGG
>NC_043715.1:44019408-44112093 GCF_006229205.1 Suricata suricatta | reverse complement strand
TTTTCAAAATTGAAGGTTTATTTTTGAGAGCGAGCGAGCACGAGAGGGAGAGGGGCAGCACCCCCTAAGCTGTTAGCACAGAGCCTGAAGCATGGGTTAAGCCCCATGAGCTGTGGGATCACGACATGAGCCAAAGTTGGACGCTTAACCAAGTGAGCCACTCAGCTACCATGTGAAAGCTGTTTTTTGCCAGAGTCCAGCTCCAGCAGGTCCAGGGCTCCCTGAAGGATGGACAGTGTCAGCGAAAGGGAGGGAGAGTCATAGCTTCTTTCTGCTCACCAGGCAGGCATCTCTGCACTGACCGGAGAGTCAGCTTTATTTATTGAAAAAAAATGTATGGTGTACAAAACAGAAGTGGCAGTTGCCTTAGACAAAGATTTCTGATGACAAATTCTTTGGCATGTAAAAATTTCCCAGAACATAGATTGGTAGAAGACTCATGCATAATCTTTAGCAATAGTGATTACAGTAGGTGACTAGATGCTTATCACATGGGGAAGGAAGGGATCTTTGGCATTCAATTACAAGGTAATGTTGTTAGCATAGCAAAGGCCAGAGTTAGTTCTTTTGTGAGCAGGGGTCAATAGCCTGTTTTCTTGAGGAGAAGAAAGACAGGTTTCTCAGGAAATGTAATATTTGCTCCTATAATCACAAAAGAAGAAACTCCTATAGGTTTTTTTCATAAGGTACAATTCACATATTTTAGCATAAGAAGGCAAGTCACTCCTGAGATCAGTCAGTCAGGCGCCTTGGGGGTCGGTGCTCAAGCAGAAATTGAGTGGGGGTGGAGTGGGTGTAGACGCCAGTTGCCATCTGACGGTGGGAGGCCTTGCAAACCCACCTTACTTCAGAAATTGCTCCCAGCAGTTTTTAAGAATAGCAAGCTTTTCCTTTCGTCCAAGGAAAAATAATTTTTTAAATGAGCTACTTCAGGAAGCCTGGGTGGCTCAGTCAGTTAAGCATCTGACTCTCGGCTTCGGCTCTTATGGTTTGTGGGATCTAACCCCACATCAGGCTCCAAGTTGACAGCACAGAGCCTGCTTGGGATTCTCTCTCTCACTCTCTCTCTCTACCCCTCCCCCTCTCAAAACAATAAATAAACATTTTTTAAAAAAAGAATAAGCCATCTCTTCACTTCTTTAAATGAATCCAGGAAGAGCTATAAACAACTAAAACAAAGCAAAATCATCTTTTGTATGGATGGTGCCAGAAGTAGTAAGAAGTCTGCTTAAGCAATGCATGCTTAGGCAAAAGAAAAAACCCAAATCACCTGGTAATACTTGATCACAATTTTATAGGCTGTTTATCATTTCTTTTTCTATCTCTTATGTATCAATGGATCCATTTTTATGTAATCATCAAGTTGATCAAGGAATACTCAAGGAAAGTAAGCAGACAACAGCTTCATTTTTATCTCTCATTGTCACTTTAAACATGTTAGGTGGATTTTCCCTAATCCTGCTGAAAATTTTATTTAAAGGTCATGGTTATTTTTTTTTTTTATCACTCCTACCTACTACAAATGGTTTCAGCTCAGTAATGTAAATGTCCAGTCTTCAGGGAAACTTAAGACTTATTCCTCTGCTTCTGTTTGTAGTTTATGGCAAATTGCATTTTCCAAAAATGACCGCAACTATATTTTTGGTCTCGGCTGGTCTTCCAGAACCTTGCAATTTTCCCATCAAGAAGTGGAGACACTTTCCCTTTCTACTGAATCTGGATGGGCCTTTTAAATTGTGGGCACAGGGGTGCCTGGGTGGCTCAGTCGGTTAAGCCTCCGGCTTAGGCTTGGGTCAGATCTCACGTTGGTGGGTTCGAGCCCCACGTCAGGCTCTGTGCTGACAGCTAGCTCAGAGCCTGGAGCCTGCTTCCGATTCTGTGTCTCCTTCTCTCTCTGCCCCTGCCCCTCTCATGCTCTGTCTCTCTCTGTATCAAAAATAAATTTTAAAAAACATTAAAAAAATAAATTGTGAGCACAGTGTTAATGATGCTGTGATTCTGAGGCTAGGCATAAAAAATGATATAGCTTCCATCTGCATCTTTCTTGGGACTCTTGCTTTTAGAACCTTGAGCTGCAATATAAGATGTCTAAGGCTCCTATGCTATTAGGAAGCCCAAAGTAGCCCACACAGAAAGACCATATAGAAACCCTGAGATTACATGAAATAAGAGAGATGCCCAGCCAGCGACCAGTGGCTCCTGGACAGTTCTGGAACTGAACTCCGCACAGTTCCAGATTCAGCGATCATGAAAAATTTGAGTCCAAACTGTGTAGCCAGATTGTTCTAGAATTCCTGATCAAGAGAAACCATGAGAGATAATAAATGGTTGCTATTGTTTGAAACCATTAAACTTGACAGGCTGGATATATACAAACAGATCATATATAAAATAGAGTTCTGACCTACAAATTCTGCAGCAACCAACTAGTTTCCAATCAGGAAACCAAACAATGATTTTGGCAGCAATCAGCCCACAACATCCAGGATTTGGAGAAGACTGCCAGCTTCCCTATCCCCATCCCCCACATCCAAATTCTATCTCCAAACCAGTCATATAACATGCACTGCTTCTCATTAGCCTACATCCAGCTTCTCTACGCCAATCCCCTCCAATCAATGCATTCCTAAAGCCTTCTCTTCTTCACTATTGTTTTCCCACTCCACTGCCTGACTTTGAGCTCTACCAAACACACGCAATGGTGGCTGTAATACTCGTAATCTGACACAACCCAGTGATGACAAGATAAGACCATTACGTAAGTGGCATGTAGACTTTACAAAATTTCGTGGAAGCACATTTAATGTTCAATATATTTTTACTTAAAAATTCATATAAATTTTTATATGAATATTTTTATTCATATAAAAATGTTTATATTTAAATATTCATAGAAAGGATACAAGCCTTATCATACCGCTATGTCTGAATAGAGTAATTACAGGTATTTTTGATACCTGATTGTAGACTGCGGAGGCGCGTCTCTGTTTCTGTGTTTGCTGGTCCCGCTCTGGCAAAGGTGTCCCGCGGCTGAGACTCTGGGCTCACCTGCACGGGTCTGCACGGGTCTCCGGAAGGGGCTCCCAGCGCGCCCCCGGCCTGCGCGGGGGCTTCTGGGAGATGTGGTCCGTCCGCCGGCCCGCGCGCCTCCGTGCGCCTCGGCTCAGGCCGCTGGTTCTTCTTACTCCGCAGGGCGGGTGCGCAGAGCTGGTTCCGCCCATGAACGTCTCGCGGCGGCCTCCGGACCCAAGACCTCCAGGCGGCTGCCTGGAGAGGTGAGTCCCCCAATCTTATGGGCTGAGGGGGCAGGAATAGCCGGGAGTACCCGGGTCGTGCGAAGGAGGAACGAAGAAAACCGAACGTTCGGGACTCCCGAGGTCTGAGGGGTAATGTAGGGTCTCCTTGGTTCTATTGAGATGTGGCGGATGGCTGCGACTCTGTGTTCTCAGGTTGGTGGGCTGTCACGCACACTTGGGTTGAGGGGCAGAAGCCGGATATTGTTTTGTTTCATGGAATCACTTAGTTCTCTAAGTCTCCCCTTGTGATCTAATAATCTATTTTCCCTCTTTGTTCAGCTTTATTATTTTACCTAATTTTATCTTATTTCACATTTCTTTCCTCTGCTTCTTCAGTACTCATTGCCACTGTATCCAGTTTATTTTGCATCTCAGTTATACCATTTTTAAATTTGTTCTGACCAGTTCTTAGGTCTTTGATCTCTGCAGCAAGGTTTCTCTGGTGTCTGCTATGCTTTTTCCAAGCCCTGGGAGTAGTGTTATGACTGTTCTAACTTCTTGTTCAGATATATTGCTTATATCTGTTTTGAGCAAGTCCCTGGTTGTGATTTCTTCTTGGCTTTTGGGGAGAATTCCTTCATCTTGTCTTTTTGGCTAAGTGTCTGTCTTTTGCATATTTTAAAAGCTTGTTGTGTGCCCTGCCCTTGAGAGTAGTGCCATATGAAAAAGGGGTCACACACTGTCCAGGGGTCACACACTTCAGGAAGGGTTTCTGGTGTAGTTTGCACTATGATGGTGCGTTTTGGCTTCTCTTTCCCACTCAGTCCTCTGCTTGCTTGTAGAAGTGGAGTGTTTAGATCTTCAACCAGGTGTGCTTTGATTTGTTTGATGAGGTAATCCTGGAAACAAAGGAAAAAGGGGGGCGGGAAGCCTCATCCCATAAAAAGAGAAATGTGTAAGGGAAGAAAAGAAGACCAAACAGAGAATAAAAAAATACATAAAGCAAATTGCAAAAAAAAAAAAAAAAAAAAAAAAAAAGAAAGAAAGAAAGGAGTAAAAGCACAAAAAAAGAAAAAAGAAGGAAAAAGAAAAGAATTAAAAAAGCCTGATCCCCCAAAAAAGAGAGAAGGAAATGAACAAAGGAAAAAAACAGATAAGAAACTATGAGCCTGAAACCAAAAGAAAAAAAGAAGGAAGGAAACAAGAGTTGCCTGTTGGTGCATGGGGGCTGTTGCTGGCTGTGCAGGTCTGGAGAGGAGGCTGGCTGGTTGGCTCAGAGTCAGTCTTGCCCTAGAAAATAAGTGTAAGAGTCACCTTGGGAGTCACCTTGGGATGGCGACCGAGCGGCCATTTCTCCGGGGGCTGGAGGAGAACACGTGTACAGACGACCTCCGCCCCTCACCTGCAGACCTGGGATGTCCTGCCCCATTTGGAAACAGCCAATCATGAAGCTCCAGTTTTCCCCATCCCAACAAGACAGGCAACCTATCCTGTCCCGCTGTGACCCTAAAATGCCCTTACTTGGTAATCAGCCCCCCAAGACCAAACCTTAAAACCCCCACTCGTTGCCAATTGCGCGCAACTTCCCTAACTCTGCCCGGTACTCGAGTCACGGAACCTCGCCCGAGGACTGTGGACCCCGAATAAAGGCCTTCTTGGCTCCATAACCTGCGTTCCCTCTTTCCTTTCGTCTCTGCTTCCATCTATTAAATCTTACAATAAGCAGTTGCCAGAAACGGAGCAGCTTTTGTTAAGCGGGTCCCGTCTCCACTGGGGGCTGCTGTGTTGCTCTTTGAAGTCCCACCATTTTGATTTGGGGGGAGGATGGCGCCCCCCAAATCTCTTGTCCCCACCCAGGGATCTCAACCCCTGCTGTGTTCAGGCAGCCATCACTGAATGGTGAGGGTAATTAGCTTGCCCACGCCAGTTCTGCTGCATTTTTTCCTTTGGTGTGTGACTTGGATTCAAGACCCAAGGTGTTCTTAAAAATTTTTTAATGTTTATTTATTTATTTTGAAAGAGAGAGAGAATCCCAAGCAGGCTCTCTGCTATTGTGCAGAGCCCAAAATGGGGCTTGATCCCATGAACCATGCGGTCATGACCTGAGCTGACACCAAGAGTGGGATGCTTAACTGACTGAGCCACCCAGGTGCCGCCCAAACCCGAAGTCTAAAAGGACCTGGCGTGGCACAGATCGGCTCCTCTCCTCTGGAGCAGAGCCTCTCCACCCTGCTGATGAAAGGCCTTTGGCTGTCACCTGCAGGGTCTGTTTTCCTTGGGAAAGCAATATATCCTTTTGCAAAAGTACTCCAGGAAGGGGGCTGTTCTCTCCCAGTGCACCCTGGAGATCTCTACACCATGATATACACTCCAGGGCCACTCCCTCCTCTGAAGGAACGCTCTGGAGAAAGCCATGCACTTTCAAAATCTCAGAGTTTGAGCTCCAGAAGCTGTTTGCAAAAAAATCTGGGACACTCAGTACTTCTCTCTCCCCAGTCTGTGGTCCAGAAAGGTTTTCCTTTTATGCTAACTTGATGCCACACTATCTCAACTCTTTCTCTCCCTTTGGTCTTTCCACAGAAGGGGTTCCCGCCCCGTCTGCAGCACTGCCGTTTTTCTCTCCAATTCGTATCTGCGCTTCACATCTGCCCGGCTGTCTCCCTCCGACTGTGGAGATGTTCTGCTACTCTCAGTTCGGCTGGTGCTCCAAGTGATCTGACCTCAGCAGAGCTGTGTCTAAGGGGCAAGGAAGCCCAAGGTGCCCCTACTTCTCCACCATCTTAACTCCTCGGGCTGATAGTTCTTTAAGGGCTCCCCTAAGAAGGAAGAGAGCGAACCTTCTTTTTTTTTAAATAAGAGAGTGAACCTTCTTAGGCAAATCTTGTTTTTATTCTTTCAGGTCTGAATTTTGGGCAAATCTTGCAGAGATTGAAGAGGTAAGGCTAAGCTTTCAATATTTACACTGAGAAAGGCCCAGGAGATGACTTTGGCTGTAGTTTGGGATGGTAAAATGGTAGACAGGGAGACAGCAGGAAAATCTAAATATAATTTAGAGGGAGAAGATAAAATACCCTTCAGAAATCAGGGCAAAATCTCCAAGCATCTCTTTCGCCTGTGGTATCCCTGGGATGTGGGTTCCCCTCCCAGCTCCACCCTTGCAGCCAGCGAGGGGCAGTGGGGCTGTGGGGTGAGAGTTTGATCCCTCTGTTCAGATGCACACCCAGATGCACACCCAGATGCACACCCAGGATGTCACGGTGATAGTTGAGACAATGACCCTAATGGTTAAAATTCTCCAGCTTGCAGGTGGGTAATTGGGAGATAGTTTTTATGCCCTGGTCACCTGTGATAATTTTATTTTTTTACACAAACTGTTGAGAATGTTTTTATAACTATAGATAATAGAGAAACTACTAATCATGTTAAAATCCTCCCATTTTTGGTCCAGAGTTGGGACCTCCCATCAGTGAGGAGCCCTGAAGGCAGGAGTAAAAAAGCAAGTATTCCTTTAAACTTCTCATCTCACTTTCTCTCCCAATGTCTTCTTAAACTTTATTCACATCATTCCAAGGGGTTATACTTGGCTTTTTTAGATTCTGGGTAGAAAATGTCCCAACTCAAGACCTAATATATATATATATATTAGGTATTTTTTTTTTTTTACTTACTTTGAGAGAGGGAGAGCAGGGGAGTGCTAGAGAGATAGAGAGAAAAATCCCAAGCATTGATAGAACAGAGCCATTTGGGGGCTCAAACTCATGAACTGAGATCATGACCTGAGCCAAAATCAAGAGTCAGATGCTCAACTGACTGAATCCCCCCAGGTGACTTTGAAGACCTCAGATTCTAACCATATCACAGGAGTTGTCTATTTTTGTTTTGTTTTGTTTTATTGCTATTGCTAGGTTCTCATTGTGGGTATCCCGTGAAGGAACATTCCAGATTCCTTGAGTAGTTTCCAGATCTGTAGGCCCCTTCTGTTCTCAGGAGTAGTTCTATCAGAGTAGGAAAATCTGATCCTGGATATTAAGTTTCAATCTTTTGTGAGAAGCTATAAAGATAATTTTCTACCCCTCACTGTAAAGTGCTCTTGTGGGTGGGAAATTAAAAGTCCTTCAGGGGGATTAAAATCTCATTTGGATTACCCTAATTACAAAAGTTTTGGTTGTTAGAATTTTCTCGAATTTTCGTGAAAAAGAACTTCGTATTTCCCATGAAGATTCATTCTCCTTAGCAGTGAATTTTGAACTTTGTTACCTTTAACATCCAAATTAGGTTTTCCCCTAGTTTTTCTTTTTTAATTTTTTCTTATGTTTTTTATTTATTTTTGAGAGACAGAGACAGTGCGAGCAAAGGAGGGTCAGAGACAGAGGGAGACACAACCCAAAGCAGGCTCCAAGCTCTGAGCTAGCTGTCAGCACAGAGCCCGACGCGGGGCTCGACCCACGAACCATGGGATCATGACCTGAGCCGAAGCCGGACGCTTAACCGACTGAGCCCCCCAAGTGCCCCTCCCCTAGTTTCCCTGTTCCTGATTTCTAACTCAGCATTAGCGGTAACATAGTCAAAAGGGCACAGGCAGGGATGATATAGAAGCACCTTCAGCTCTGTTGGGGAAGTGAGATTCCTGCTCCGGACAGAAACATTCTCACAATCCCGGCTTATTGGTTTGGAGCTCCAATTCTCTTAGAATTTGTACTTTAATGGAATTGGAGGGGGTGGTGTGGAGAAGTGGGACTCTTTTTAGCCAGCCAGCTTTGATGCTGTGCATGTGTATATCATTTGTCCTAAGTATTTCTTTTTTCAATTATAATTTGTTCTGTGAGCTTTCATTAATATAACAGTATTTTTTAAAAAAATTTTTGTGAAACTAGGTAGTTTTGTATGTCAGCCCCACACCCATAGGTGTCACCATTCTAACCCTGCTGCTGTGCATAAATGAGGTGTGCCCGCCCCTGAATTACCAGTGTCCCTGGTGCCAGCAAGTGAAGGTGCTTACCGGGGGTAAGCACTTCCTTCCACCCACCTCTTCTATGTCCCTATGCCTCTACCCTGCTAGAGACAATTTCTCTCCAGAACAGTGCTTTTAAATAGAAATCAAATGCAAGCTATATATGTATTTTTAAATTTTCTAATAGCTACTTTTGAGAGATTAGGAAGAAACAGGTGAAATTAATTTTTAACATTTGAATAGCCCAGTGTTTCCAAAATAGTATGGTCTCTACATTTAATTGATATAAAACTTATTAATGAGTTCATTGACATCCTATATTTAAAGATTGTATTTTTAAGTAACATACATCGTGGGGCTCAAACTCACCACCCCAAGACCAAGAGTTGCACACTCCATGGACTGAGTCAGCCATGTGCCTCTTTATTGGGATTCTGTTGTGGTCTTCAATATCTGGAGTGTATTTTGTACCTGTACCATTTCTCAGTGGCCTAGCCATGTTTAAGTGCTCAGTAGCCTCATGTGATGAGTGGCAACATTATGAGAGAGCACAGCTCTAGAGAGTGATTTTATGTACACACTCCGCTTTTGGAGCCTCCTTTATTCTCGTGAACCTCCATCCGCCTGGAGTCTGGCTGTTGCTCCCCCTTTCCTCTCTTTTCTTTTGTCATGTTCCTTTTCTGATCTGGAGACTCATTTCCAGTTCCTGAACATTTTGGCCAGATTTCTTCTGTCTTGCTTTTGTTTGAGGGCCACAGGTTTTTCCTGTAACCCTCATTTCAGCCTTTTCCCATAGGAGGTGACATGCTTTTTTGTCTTGGTTGGCTCTTTATTTGCAGTTACTTACTAATGATTATTTTCTTTGCCCCATTAGTTGAGTTAGACACTTTCCCCATTGTTTTTCCGTGTATCTTTCTTGACAGATCTCCAACTGAACTATTGTTAAACTGGACAACTGGAATGCATAACTTTAGAGGTGTGTAGCAGCCCTTATGTTTTTGCCTTCATTTTTTAAATAGCATATGTAGCAATATATAATTTAGGATGTATAAGACCTCACTCTTTTTAAAAAATATATATTTTTTTAATGTTTTATTTATTTTTGAGAGACAGATGGCACGAACAGGGAAGGGTCAGAGAGAGAGGGAGACACAGAATCTGCAGCAGCTCCAGGCTCTGAGCTAGCTGTCAGCACAGAGCCCGACACGGATCTCGAACCCACAAACCGTGAGACCATGACCTGAGTCGAAGTCGGACGCTTAACCGACTGAGCCACCCAGGCACCCCTTAAAAAATATTTTTAACATTTATGTATTTTTGAGAGACAGAGAGAGCACAAGCAGGGGAGGGGCAGAGAGAGAAGGAGACACAGAATCAGAAGCAGCCAAGGCTCCGAGCTGTCAGCACAGAGCCCAATGAGGGGCTCGAACCCATGAATTGCAAGATTGTGACCTGAGCCGAAGTCGGATGCCCAACCCACTGAGCCGCCCAGGTGCCCCAAGACCTCACTCTTAAATACTGCTTTGCCTTGTTGAATATTTTTGATAATCATTTTAATATCTTTTCTGTGTCTCTTAGGATTTCCACTAAACTGATAAAAAAATTGTGTTCTTTTATATTTAAAGGAAAAATTTATATTTAAAATTTTCTACATGAGTGGTAGTTATTTTTACCTAGCAAAGTCCATAAATACCATAAAATGGGCATATCGGTATTCCTTCCTGTGCTGTGGTGGAATGTTATCAGGAAACAGGGTGTCAGGTCTCAGTGAGGGAGGGTGGAAAGTAGGAGTTCTCCGAGCTCAGGGTCACGAATTGGGCCTGTCCCTCTACCCGACAGAGCACTGCCTTGGTGGTACCTTTTATCTTAGACACGGTGCTGTAAATGCTCTTTCAGCGTCTTGAAGGTTTTTATGCTTGAGGAGTTTACAGAGAAGCCCCTGCATGCAGGCTTCGAGTCCCTTCTGCTGCTGCTTTGCTCTTTAGTAAACACGTGACCTGGTGTTAGACTAGATCTTTTTTTTTTTAAGTTCACTTATTTTTGAAAGAGAAAGAGCATGAGCAGGGATGGGGCAGAGAGAGAGAGAGAAAGAGAGGGAGACACAGAATTTGAAGCAGGCTCCGGGCTTCAAGTGGTCAGCACAGAGCCCAATTTGGGGCTCGAACTCACAAACTGTGAGATCATGACTTGAGCCGAAGTTGGACCCTTAACAGGCCAACTGAGCCACCCAGGTACCTCTAAGTGTTAGACTAGATCTGAGCAGGATCAGTGTCATCTGGAAACATGTTAGAAAAGCAGATTTTTAGGCCCCACACAGACCACTGAATTAGAAACTCCAGGTGAGGCCCAGCAATCTGTGTTTAGCAAGCCCTCCAGGTGGATCTGTTGCACCAACATTTGAGAAATGCTATAATTAGATGATGTTCGAGTTCATGCTAACTTGGTAACAGTCACATGTGTCTGCTCACTGCCTGGCCCTTGCACAGACAGCTCTTGGAATGACGACTCCCCAGTGCCGTCTCCTGGACTTTGTAGTTCCTCTTACTTGAAGTCTGTCTTCCACAGCCTCTGCACTTCCTGGCTTTTGATTCTAGTGAGTTCTGTGGTACGTATGTCCATGTTTATGACATTGTAGAAGCAGCCCGGGCTGGACGTGCCCTCCACTGCTGCAGGCAGTGGTCGTGTTCAGAAGGGAGGCGAGAAGCTGTGTTTGTGTGCGTCTTGCAAAATACACTGACGCTCTCTACCTGCTTTGTTGGGTATTTTTGTTTTGGGTGTTTTTTTCTTAGTAGTTTATTTTCAAATTGGTTTCCATGTAACACCCAGTGCTTCTCCCCACAAGTGCCCCCCTCCATGACCATCACCTCCTTCCCTCCCTCTCCCTCCCCCTTCAGGCCATGGTTTGTTTTCAGTATTCAGTAGTCTTTTATGATTTGTGTCCCTCACTCTCCCCGGCTCTCTTTCCCCCTTCCTCTCCCCATGGTCCTCTGTTAGGTTTCTCCTGTTAGACCTCTGAGTGCAAACATATGGTTTCTGTCCTTCTCTGCCTGACTTATTTCGCTTAGCATGACACCCTCAAGGTCCATCCACTTTGCCACAAATGGCCATTCTACCTGCTTTGTTTTTACCTCATCTCCTGTTGACTTTACCATGTGAGTGCAGTTTGTGTGAACATCTCTACTGGTTTATGTATCTCTACAGATGCATAAATATAAGTATTTATGTGAACATATAAAGTCTGCATGTGTGGATAAACTCTCCTTACACACAATTTATTTATCCATCATTACACATCTTTGGTGTCTAGCTGATTCCTGTCTTATTTTCTGCCACTGTACCCATCTCTACTTGAATGTATATTAAATATTTTATTATAAAAAATATACAAATACTATATTTGCTTTGTGTTTTTTCTCTTCCCATGGAGCCTCCTCCCCGCTGGGACTTCAGTGTGGGACCAGCAGGTCTCAGGCCCTTTGGGAGGCCCTGCTTCTCTCTGACCTCTGCTCTAACTGCCTTCTCTGGCCAGCTCTGTTGGAACAGAAGGTGTTGCCTGTTGATTTCCGCAACTCTCAGGCCAGGGAATGACAACTAAGAAAGAGCCAAGGAATGACAAGAAAGACACAGACACATTAGAAGCTTGATGCAGCATCCCCTGCCCAGACAAACCGGCCTCCTTCTTTATTGTCTCAACTACCCATCCTCCTGGTTCCGGTTGCCAGGGGCCTGTGGCCAAGTTCCTGCTCCGTATCAGCAAGTAACCCTCTGCTTGGAGGCAGGCTCGTGTTTGCACGTAGGCTGTCTTGACTTTTCGTTTGATACTCGGTCAGCACCCTGGCTCGTCTGCAAGCACAGGATGTTCCAGAGCCGAAGATATCTCGCCGCCAGGAACGGTCAGCCTGGAACCGGCCCACAGTCAGGGGCGGTCAGCCTGGAACAGGCCCTTCAGTTGCCCGCTAGCCTGTGGCTGCAGGGACATAGCAGAGGGCTGGACAGCCATCTCTTACCCTCGAACCGCAGAGTTCCGACATGAGTATTTTACTGCTGTGTCTTTCTGTGAACAGGATTGTGCTCATTTTCTTAATCTCCCTCTATCCACTATTTCTTCTCATCATTATTCACTGGAATTAATTTTTAAGGATCTGACTCATTGTTGATTTAGACTCACCCCGTCCAGTTATGGAGTTTTGTCCTTCCCTTTTTGTGATCAGTTTTATTTAAACTTTTAGAGTTTATTCAAACTAGAAATTCCTTCTATAGTGCTTTTCAGGGAGGCCCGGTTTTTAAGATCTCTGGGTACCAAAGTAACCTTATTCTATAGTATATTCTCCATTGTTTCTTCCAGTGATTTAGTCAATTGCAGGTCAATTTCTTCTTTGTCATCAGTGACACAGTAATTTGGCTTTTAATTTCAAAGAATATTTCTTCAATTTTTTTTTCTTAATTGATTTTCCTAGATAGGCATGACCAGTTGTTTTCTTTTTCCCCACTGTGTTTATAATTTAAATGGATTTTCACATCTCTGGGCCTCAGAGTGCAACTAGGAGTATGGGAAATAGGACTCCTCAAAGCACAGAGATTAAATCTCAAAGCTCTAAGATTTATTAAGCAAACTCAGTTCCAAAGTAAAGGGGTTCTGCACCCTAATTCTAAGTGTGAGGTTTTCTCCCCACACATCCAAGCAATTCTCAGACATTGGCTGGGTGTCCTACATTTCAACTCCATTCTAACACTACCTTCCTGGAGACACCATCACATGGCACAGGTTAAGGGCCCAGTCCTACAAGACTCGCTCCCATCTCCCCATTTAAGATCCCAATTACAAGTCCAGGTTGTCATCTGAGCTTTAACCAACTGGCTATAGATTGGAGGCTCCAACAACTCCCTCCTCAGGTTCATTTAATTTGATAGAAGGCTCGCAGAATTCAGGTAAATATTTTACTTACTGGATTACCAGTTCATTATAGAAGGATATAGTCAAGAACAGCCAGATGGAAGAGATGCATAGGGCAAGGCATGGATAAGGGACATTGGGCTTTCATGCTCTGAGTGCACCACTCTTCCCGAATCTCCACCAACCTGGAAGCTCTCTGGACTCCGTCTTTTTGCTTTTTTATGGAGACTAGTTACACAGGCATGACTGAGTAAGTCATTGGCCACTGGCGATTGATTCAACCTTCAACCCCTTTCCCCTCCCTGAAGAACGGGAAGGGGTACAAGTAAGTTTGCAGAGTCACATCATCACCCAGGTGCCCCTCACCTGACCTGCTGTTAGATTTGACTTACAGATAACCTATCAGCCTGGGTCTCTCTTCACTGACTATGTACACATTTGTCTACGCATAGGGATCTGGATTATCTCAGGATCTTACCTCCCTCCAGCAGCACTCCAGTCCTTTGTCTAAAGCGTTCAGTCCCCCCCATTTCATGTGTGCTCTTCACAGCCCAATGCCTGGCTTTAGATTGTAATGAGTTATTAACAAGCATTCCACATTCCTGGATATGAAACTCTAGGTGAGGTATGCTACCAGGGCTAGAAGAGAGCACAGGGCCTACCCTCCTTCCTGAACACCATCTAGTGGGGGAGGCTGACACTAACATGCAAGCTTTGTTTTTTACTCCTCCAGGTAAAGAGATATTGGAAGGTATTCTGGAGTAGGGTGTGAAGATTCAAGAGTAGTCTTGGAATATGTGCATCGTGATAGGTCTTGGAGGTGTCTTGTGGGTGGGACTTTGGAAGGTTCAGTTATCAGGAAATTGTGGATATCAAGGAAATCAGGAAAGAAAACACAATTCGACAATTCAGGGTAAGCTCCCAAAGGGCTCTTTCTGGCTACTTAATGCCCAGAAGCCAGGCCTTCGTCTCCTATCAACGCTACAAGCCAGTAGGTGCCAATGAGGTTCATATAGTGTCGAATCTATTCATGGCTTTCCCTACAGCCAGGACGTTGGGGGCAAAATATAAGGGGCACCAAAAAAGCTCAGTAATCAAGATAAATATTTTAAGGTAGTATCTTTGAAAATCAAAATTAATGCAAAAAAATTCATGATGAACAAAACTGTCAAATTATGCTTCCTCTTCACCCCTCATCCCCCCACCTGCCAACCACAACCCCCGTAAATTTATTCTAAGTGGCACCTGTCACCTAGCTTTCAACTAAAAAAAACCCCAAAAAACAGAAGAAAAAAAACCCCAGGGATTTCTGATCAAGCTGCAGTTCTTTACCACCCTACTACTTCTACCACCAGGGGGCCTTTTGCTCTAGGCCTCAAGTTCAGCCTCACTACCGGAACTCAAGACCCGATCTGGGAGTTAGCCGAGTAAATCTCGCTCGCCTAATAAAATAGCCTTGGCGTGCTCTCTCCGTACTGGCGTCCACTCCTACCTCTGGGGACGAAGGCCGATTGTTGTTCTTATCCCCGACGCCACTGCAGCATCCCCTAAGTGCTCTGCCGAGACCGGCGCCCACTCGCGCCAATCCGGACCCTGGTTTCTGCTACGGGAAGGGCACACGGGGCTGGAGCCTTGGATGGGTTGCCCCGGTTCGCCCGCGCCGCGGTTAGCGCGCAGTCTAGCCACCCGCCTCCATGACAACCGCGGGAAGCCGGGACCACATTTCCTAAAATCCTCGGGCACTTCTCCGACTCTCTTGCGGCCCGCAAGATCTTACTACTTTCGGAGGAGAAACATGTGCACCTTGCGGTCTGGGCCTATTAACAGCGGGCTCCTAAACTTCGTTGTAAGAGACGTGCGGAAGTCAGTCACCCTGAGTTAGCAAGCCGACTCACCCACCACCTCTCTGCCTCAAAGACTACACCGTCCAGAAGCCCGTGCGGCCACTTCCGCCGTCACTTCCGCTCCCTGTTGTTGAGCTGATGTAGCGGGAGCATTTCCGGTTTGTGGGATCCGCCGCTGGCTGGTTGGAGGTGGTGTCGGCCACCCCATTCGGGATTTTCCCACACTTCTGCACTTCGTTCCCGAACCTCAGCCTCAGGATCGGCAGCCTGCACCCCGCGTTCCGTGAGTGCCCTATAATCATTGCCTCGTCCAGTCAGCACGTGCCTCTGCTTCTCCCTGTTTTACGCGTGGGGGCACAGGCTGCCTCTGTACTCGGGCGCTCTTCCGTAGGCACCTCCAGGCCGTTATATTTTCATCCCAGCCCATAAGGTTAGAGATGGACCCCCCACTCCGCTGCTGGGGGACATGGGTTTCACTCCCTGGCCAGAGCTTGTGGTTGAACTTGAGGGTGCTCGGTCACCCCGGACCCTTTTCCCAGGGGTGAATTGGGAAACTGGGAATTGGGCTGTGCTGGTGATTTCTGTGACCTTCTTAACCCGCAGTTGTGGGGTTCCGGAGCCGACCTCCCCCTCCTTGATTCCTGGGGAGGAGCTTCTACATATAGGGTCTTTTCTCTTCCCGTCCCCAGATCTTTCTTCTGAGACCTCGCCCTCCTCCAGGAAGAGCATTCAGGAGACCAGGAAAATGGCCACGGAGCTCCTGAAAGCCAAAAAAGAGGTAAGAATTTTCATCATTCGTGTCGGCTGCCAGCAGAATGGCTCTGCCCCTTTCTCTCGCACTGCAGGCTGCCTTGTATTGGGCAAAGTTCAGTCCTGTTCCTGGAGGCATGGTAGCTCATCTTACCTGGATTCCCCGCTTCAGCATTCCTTTCTGTTCCTTCCATACCTCAGGCATCCGCAAAATGGTCAGTTTTGAACAACACACATAGAACAGTTTAAATAAAAATACAGGAACGTCCAAGCTGAATTGTCCAGTGATAAGGACGAAGGTCAGGGAGAGCAGAGATGCTTGCGCCCTGAGGTGGTTAGGGAGGGCTTCCAGAAGGAGGGCTGTCAGAAGTGCCCCTGAGGGTTTGGCAAGTTGGAGGGTTGGCAGCGCAGGGAGGAGAGCAGGAGGCATGATTAGGCCGAGGCTGGGCACACTGCCCTCGCCACGGTGTGGGAAGATTGTAGTGGCTGATGGAGTGATTTACAGTTGATTTTTATGTGCTGGTGAAGATACAGACGCATGGGACACAGGAGTTTGACGGTCTGACCTGACCTTGATATTGTGAGCGTTTTCAGCATCTGGCACTGGGGGGTCTCACCAAGGGTTCTGGATTGCCTGCTTCTCTGAAAATAAAGTGCGCCTAGCCCTGGTGTCCGGGAATTCACACTCACCATTGGCCTTCGTCGTTTGGCCAGGTCCTGCTGAGTGTATCACTGCACCTTCCCCAGTAGCTCCCAGACTGAGTTTGAAACCACTGACCAGCTAACGTTTTGCCTGCCTCTCTCATGTCTATAACCTACTTTGCCCCGGAAGGATTTTCATTTGCCACCTCTGAGGCTGGGTGGTCAGGCTGAGTGCCAGACTGAGGAGTGTAGATTTTGGCTCTGAGTAAGCTAGGTTCTGAAGGATGTTGATTAGGAATTTGGCAAAAGGAAATCAATGGCACGGATGGGTAGGGACTTAAAGGGAAACTTTCTAACTCCTGTCAATGATAGCTCTGCTGACCTTCCCTTAATTGAATGTGATTAACATTTATCGAGCACCAACACAGTTGCCAGGCTGGTTTACTATGATTTTTGATGTGCATTAACTTGGTTATTTCAGATCTGCCTTGACTCCCCTTATAAAAAAACAAATCAGGAAAATTTAAACAAAACGAGACCTTGATATATTCTTAATCCTGATCTTCCGTGGTAGAGATTTACAACTTCCTGGATGTTATCAGAACAACTTTGAGAGTTCTGTGTTTCTCTTTGTAAAGTATTTCATTCATTTGAAAGTGTTAGAGCCAAGAATGCATAGTAAATGTAATTGAAGACATTGCCTAACATAACATTGAATCTCTTGTGTGTATTTTCTTCACCACTTCTTATATGTTAATAGGAAAGCATTCTGATTTCTGGGAAAAGCTAGACTTTGTGTGAGTTGATTTTTCCTGCCCCTAATACTTAAAAAAAAAAGTAATAGGAAAAATTGATCAAAAGGTACAAGCATTTGAGTGAATAAGTTGTTTAAGATGAAACCTCTGTGCCTAGAGGAGTACCTGACACATGAAATGTTTGGTGCAATAGAGGAACCAAAACTTTAAACAGATTTATTTGAAGGAACTAAATAACAAAGGAGTTTCTGTTCTTTGTGTTGCTTTGTTATTTGGGGTGCAGAAGTAACTACATGTTTCAGGGGGTCTGGGTAGACCATGCAGGTACTCTGATATGTGTGACTTCTGAATTATGCAAACCAATTTAAACAGATATATGGTAGGATATTAGATAATGACTGCCAAGGACCTTTGCCTGAGAGAACAAATGAGTTTGTAACAAATGAGATGGGCTGGAAGGCACAGCGTTACTAATCCTCAGCATTTTCTCATTGATTTTATTGAACAAATTTGCTAGATGTCTGCTCTGTCCAGGATACTTGGTAGAAAACATTCAGTAATGTGGAAAGGCACAGCCTGCACATATGAGTCTTCCATTTTGTTTTAGGATTCTGTTACCATTGGGATTTTGTTTATTTTTACACACACACACACACACACACACACACACACTTACACATTTTGATAGACCTTAATGATAAAATCACTATATTAAGGCTAATACAGTGTATCTATCTGGACGAATTTTTATAGGTGGAGGATTAGGTTTACCAACACTTATCTCATTGGAAGTGACTTATATAATAGTGCATTGAATGGATGAACCCATCCACTATTAACCAAGTTGGGGGAACGTTTTTATTATTTTTTTTAATTGCAGTATAGTTAACATGCAGTGTTACGTTAGTTTCAGGAGGACAATATAGAGATTCAGCAATTGCATACATCACCCAGCGCCCATCACCAGAGCAGTCCTTAGTCTCCATCACCTAGTTTACCCATCCTGCCACCACCTCCCCTCTGGTAACTGCCAGTCTGTTCTCAGTAGGTAAAATTCTGTTTCTTGTTTTCTCTCTTTCCTTTGCTTGTTTTGTTTTTTAAATTCCACATATGAGTGAATCATATAGTATTTATCTTTCTCTGACTGACTTATTTTGCTTAGTGTTATACTCTCTAGTCCTCTTCATGTTGTTGCAAATGGCAAGGTTTCATTCCTTTCTGTGGCTGAATAATATTCCATTATGTATTTATACCACATCTTTTTTTAATTTATAGTTTATTGTCAAGATGGTTTCCATGTAACACCCAGAGCTCTTCCCCACAAGTGCTCCCCTCCATGACCATCACCCGCCTTCCCCAACCCTCCTCCCCCTTCAGCCCTCAGTTTGTTTTCAGTTTTCAAGAGTCTCTCATGACTTGCCTCCCTCCCTCTCCCTAACTCTTTTTCCCCTTTTGCCCTCCCCATGGTCCTCTGTTAAGTTTCTCCTGTTAGACCTATGAGCAAAAACATATGGTATCTGTCCTTCTCTGCCTGACTTATTTCACTTAGCGTGACACCCTTGAGGTCCATCCAAGTTGCTACAAATGGCCAGATTTCATTCTTTCTCACTGCCCCGTAGTACTCCATTGTATGTGTGTATATATATATGTGTATATATATATATACACATATATATATACACATACATACACATATATATATACATATACGTATACATATATATATATACACACACACAGAAATATATATATACACACCACATCTTCTTGATCCATTCATCAGTTGTTGGACATTTAGAATCTCTCCATGATTTGGCTATTATTGATAGTGCTACTATGAACATTGGGGTACATGTGCCCCTATTCATCAGCACTTCTGTATCCCTTGGGTAAATCCCCAACAGTGCTATTGCTGGGTCATAGGGGAATTCTACTGATAATTTTTTGAGGAACCTCCACACTGTTTTCCAGAGCAGCTGTACCAGTTTACATTCCCACCAGCAGTGTAGGAGGGTGCCCGTCTCTCCACACCCTCACCAGCATCTGTAGTCTCTTGATTTGTTCATTTTAGCCACTCTGACTGGCATGAGGTGGTATCTCAGTGTGGTTTTGTTTGTGTTTCCCTGATGATGGGTGACGCTGAGCATCATTTCATGTGTCTGTTGGCCATCTGGATGTCCTCTTTGGAGAAGTGTCTGTTCATATTTTCTGTCCATTTCTTCACTGGATTGTTCATTTTTCAGGTGTGGAGTTTGGTGAGTTCCTTGTAGATTTTGGATACTAGCCCTTTATCTGATATGCCATTTGCAACTATCTTTTCCCATTCTGTCGGTTGCCTATTAGTTTTTTTTATTGTTTTCTTTGCCATGGAGAAGCCTTTCATCTTGATGAGGTCTCAATAGTTCATTTTTGCTCTTGATTCCCTTGCCTTTGGGGATCTGTTGAGTAGGAAATTGCTGCGGATGAGGTCAAGGAGGCTGTTTCCTGCTTTCCTCCTCTAGGGTTTTGATGGTTTCCTGTCTCACTTTCAGGGCCCTTCATCCATTTTGAGTTGATTTTTGTGTATGGTGTAAGAAAGTGGCCTAGTTTCATTCTTCTGCATGTTGCTGTCCAGTTCTCCCAGCATGACCTGTTAAAGAGGCTGTCTTTCAGGGGCGCCTGGGTAGCTCAGTCGGTTAAGCGTCCAGCTTCAGCTCAGGTCATGATCTCACGTGTGCTGACAGCTAGCTCAGAGCCTGGAGTCTGCTTCAGATTCTGTATCTCCCTCTCTCTCTCTGACCCTCCCCAGCTCGCACTGTCTCTCTCTGTCTCTCAAAAAAAAAAAAAAAAAAGACGCTGTCTTTTTTCCCTTGGATACTCTTTCCTGCTTTGTCAAAGATTAGTTGACCATACATTTGTGGGTCCATTTTTGGGTTCTCTATTCTATTTCATTGGTCTATGTGTCTGTTTTTGTGCCAATACCATACTGTCTTGATGATGACAGCTTTGTGGTAGAGGCTAAAGTCTGGGATTGTGATGCCTCCCCTTTTGTTTTTCTTCTTCAATATTACTTTGGCTATTCGGTTCCATATGAATTTTAGGATAGTTTGTTCTAGCTTTGTGAAGAATGTTGGTGCAATTTTGATTGGGATTGCATTGAATGTGTAGATTGCTTTGGGTAATAATGACATTTTAACAATGTTTATTCTTCCAATGCTTGAGCATGGAATGTTTTTCCATCTACTTTACATTTGTTTCCATGTATTTTTTAATTTCTTCTCTAATTGCCTGATTGGCCCAATCATTCTTTAGTAGGGTGGTTTTTAACCTCCATGTTTTTGGAGGCTTTCCAGACTTTTCTGTGACTGATTTCAGGTTTCATAGCATTGTGATCTGAAAGTCTGTATGGTATGATCTCAATTTGTTTAGATTAATGGAGGGCTGTTTTATGACCCAGTATGTGATCAGTCTTGGAGAATGTGCCATGTGCACTCAAGAAAAAAGTGAATTCCCTAGCTTCAGGATGCAGAGTTCTAAATATATCTGTCAATTCCATCTGTTCTAGTGTGTAGTTCAGGTCCATTGTTTCTTTAGTGATTTTCTGTCTGATTGATCTATCCATTGCTATAAGTGGAATATTAAAATCTCCTGCAGTTAGCACATTCTTATCAATAAGATTGTGTATGTTTGTGATTAACTGTTTTATGTATTTGGGCACTCCCGAATTCCGCACGTACGTGTTTATAATTGTTAGCTCTTCCTGATGGAGAGACCCTGTAATTATACAGTGTACTTCTTCATCTTTTGTTACTGCCTTTACTTTAAAATCCAGTTTGTCCAATATAAGTATGGCTACTCTAGCTTTCTTTTGACTTCCAGTTGCATGATAGATAATTCTCCATCCCCTTACTTTCAATCTGAAGGTGTTGTCAGGTCTAAAATGAGTCTCTTGTAGACAGACAGCAAATAGATGGATTTTGTTTTTTTATCCATTCTGCTACTCTGTGTCGTCTGATTGGAGCATTCAGTCTATTTACATTCAGTGTCATTATTGAAAAATATGAGCGTAGATTCATTGTGTTTTCTGTAGGGTTCCTGCTGTGTCTCTGGTACCTTGTATTCCTTGCAACATTTTCCTCATAGAGTCCCTCTTAGGATTTCTTGTAGGGCTGGTTTGGTGGTGATGAATTCTCTCAATTTTTGTTTATTTGGGAAAACCTTTATCTCTCCTTCTATTTTGAATGACAGGCTCGCTGGATAAAGGATTTTTGGCTGCTTATTTTTTTCTTTTCACCACATTGAAGATTTCCTGCCATTCCTTCCTGGCCTGCCAAGTTTCATTAGATAGGTCTGTAACCACTCTGATAGGTTTCCCTTTGTATGTTCGGGCCCTTTTATCCCTAGCTACTTTCAGAATTCTCTCTTTATCTTTGTATTTTGCTAATTTCACTAAGATATGTCCTGCCGAAGGTCAATTCAAGTTATGTCTGAGGGGAGTTCTCTGTGCCTCTTGGATTTCAATGTCTATTTCCTTCCCCACATTGGGGAAGTTCTTGGCTATAATTTGATCAAGCACCCCTTCAGGACCTTTTTCTCTTTCTTCTTCAGGAATTCCTACGATACGGATATTGTTCCATTTGATTGTATCACTCAGGTCTCAAATTCTCCTTTCATGCTCTTGGATTAATTTCTTTCTTGGCTTCGTCTTTTTCTATAACTGTGTCTTCTAATTCACCTATTCTTCTCTCTGCCTCTTCAATCTGTGCAGTGGCCTCCTCCGTTTTATTATGCACCTCATTTATAGCATTTTTTAAGTCGTCACAGCTATTTTGAAGGTCCCTCGCCTTTGTATCAATAGCTTCTCTGATGACTTCTATGCTTTTTTCAAGCCAGGCGATTAATTTTATGACAGCTGTTCTAAGTTCTTGCTCAGTTATATTGCTGATATCTGTTTTGATCAGTTCTGTGGCTGTGACTTCTTCCTGGAATTTCTTTAGAGGAGAGTTCTTCCGTTTCTTCATTTTGGCTAGCTTTCTGTCTCTTGTCAGTTTTAAAAGCTCGTTATGCACTGGGCACCTGTTAGTATTGCTCTGTTAAGGAGGCTCATTGACTGTCCAGGGCCTGTCCGTTCCGGAAGTGTCCTTTTAATGGTGTCTCTCGTTTTCTCTTGTTGTGCCTTTGGTTATTTTATTTCTCTACTCAGTGATATATGGGACTCTCCACCATGTGAACTTTGTCTTGTTTCTTGAGGCAGCCCCGATTTCTCCCGGCTCAGCCTCCCGGCCCCCGCCTGGAGCTCTTCTTGGCTCCACGTGGGACCTGCAGCCCCATTGTGGGCCCTGGCGTGGAAGCGAGCCCGCGAGTTCTGTTCCCATGCTCCAGGCTTCTCTCACCTGTTTACTTTCTCCACCAGCTTTTTGCGCCTCAGAACCTTGTGTTTTTCAACCCAACTCACCCTTCTGATGAACCCTAACTTTGCAATATACCACATCTTCTTTATCCATTCATCTATGATGGATACTTGGGCTGCTTCCATTATTTAGCTCTTGTAAATAATGCTGCTACAAACATAGCAGTGTATGTATTCTTTTGAATTCGTGTTTTTGGGGTTTTTTAGGAGGAGGTGGTAAATACCCAGGAGTGTGACTACGGGATGGCAGGGTAGTTCTCTGTTTAACTTTTTAAGGAACCTCCGTATCGTCTTCTGCAATGGCTGTGCCCGCTTGCGTTCCTACCAGCCCTATAAGAGGGTTCTGTCCACCTGGGGGGAATGTTTAACTTGTTCCCAGTATTTTTAATTATTGTAAATTTTGCTTCTGTGATCAATTTTGTGCATGGAGTTATTTTTATAGATTTGTAATTATTCTCGTAACAGGATTTTTATGTGGTAAATAGAAATGACTGTTTTGAAGCAGTGGGGACTCACTCCAGTTGGAGCTTTGGAACTTTGTTCTAAAATATTTGATACTTTGGATTATTTTTTCCATTTTTGAGGCTCCCTTCTTCCATCACTGTGTCTGCTTCATGTTGTGTAGTTTTCTTGTTTTTGTCTTTATTGTTACACTGTGTAGTTTTACGTCCCCAGGGTGGACCTGCCAGTGCAGATCTTTTTCTTTTCTCATGTGAATGTTCACGATGGCGTCCCAACTTGTTTCCGCATGTTGATCTAGTCCTATGCCACCCACTGCGTGTTTCTATAATTTTCGTTTTCGCCGAACATTACGGTAACATCAGTTTTCTGTTCAGAAGCCCTCCTTAAGTCGCTCATGACAGTGTCATAGATATTCAGACACCCTTCATTTCAAGTGTGTGGTTCTTTTCTGACGTCATGTTCTGATGATTAGTTCTGAAAGCATGTTTATTGCCAACACAGCAGAATCATTATATATACCTTTAATTAGATTAATTCATCTTTTAGGCGCTTGGCTGAAGAAGGGGAGAAAACTAACTGTTCCTGTCATTCCTATGCATTTGTCCTGTTTTCCAAGTAATGACTTCATGCTCTGGAGTGAGAGAAAAACAGGAGGACCAAGTCTGTTCTTTGCCAAATCTAAGGAGTTTCTGACAGCATTAGCATCATAGCAAGTCAAGGATGATCTTAAAGTATTTTTCCTCTAACATGGTATTCCTTTATCAGTGTATCAATGAGCCTTTGCTGCGCAACAGACCACCCCAAAGCTTATGGACTTAAAACAAAATAATTTGCACACGTTTTGCTAGGTTGGCATTTAGCACTGGGCACAGACGGCTGCTTTGCAGGCTTCACCTGGGCTTGCCCATGTTGCTGCAGTCAGCTGGCAGCTTGCCTGGGGCTGGAGACCATCCATCCACGCAAGACTGTTACCCGCTAGTTGGTAGGATGCTCTGGTTCCTGTTTCTTCCCCATGTGTCTGTATTTCCTCTACATCATACTTACAAACTGCTTAGTTGCTTCTTTAGCTCTTCTCTTTGTATAGGGTATCAAATGTAGCTAGGAGCATCCAACGGAAGCCTTTTACGGGGTTCCCAGAGATCTCTTTAGCCATATCTGAACACCAGGAAGTATTTTTTTCTGTTTTCCAAACTAGCCCAAATGACAGTTTTGCCAGCATCTAAAAATGCATTCCCTTTCTCAAGCCACCATAGTGGTTTCCTCGCCACTTTTCTAGCCTCCAATAACAGTTTGTTTACTACTTTTCCAACTTTTGCTAACACCTTCTGTGGTTCCTGTTCCCAAAGCTGTTCCCATGTGTTTTGGATATTTATTATGGTACTTCATTTCTATCTCCTGACTGGGTTTCAAACAAAATGATTCATTAGCTCACAATTCCGTGGGTTGGCCATTAGGCTTAGCTGAGTGGTTCTTCTATTGATTTACCTGGCCTTACTCATGCGGCTGTGGTCAGCCGGCTGCTCAGCTAGAGCTAAATGGCCTTCCATGTCCGGCGGTCGATGGCTGAGTGAGGTACCTGAGTTCTTGGTTCTCTCTGTGGCCTAATTAGCAGGCAAGCTCAGTTTATTTACGTGGGGACCTCAGGGTTCACTGCAGAGAGAAGCAAGGCCAGCCCTGAACCCAAATGCCTTTCAAACCTCTACTTGCGTCATTTTGTTAATGTCCCACTGACTAAAGCATGTCACATGGGCAAGCCTAGAGCTAGTTCAGGAGGAAAGTGCATAAAGGGTACAAAAGGAGAGGCATGACTTTGTGGGAGGCCATCCATACAAGATAGGATATTATACCTTTTGGCTGTAAGCAATAGGAAACCCTGCTTAGCTATTCTAAAAAATAACTGAGCCCACCTAAAAGAAGGCCCAAGGGTAGGGGCACCTGGGTGGCTCAGTCGGTCAAGCATCTGACTTCGGCTCAGGTCATGATCTCACAGTCCGTGAGTTCGAGCCCCGCGTCAGGCTCTGTGCAGCTAGCTCAGAGCCTGGGGCCTGCTTCGGGTTCTTTGTCTTCCTCTTTTTCCACACTCCCCCACTTGTGCTCTGTGTCCCTCTCTCCCTCAAAAATAAATAAACATTAAAAAAAAAAGTCCTGGGGTGCCTGGGGGGCTCAGTCAGTTAAGTGTCTGACTACGGCTCAGGTCATGATCTCATGGTTTGTGGGTTCGAGCCCCATGTCAGGCTCCATGCTGAATGCTTGCTCAGAGCCTGGAGCCTGCTTCGCGTTCTGCGTCTCCTTCTCTTTCTGCCCCTCCTCCACTCACACTCTGTCCCACTCTGTCTCTCAAAAATAAATAAATGTAAAAGAAAAATTAAAGTCCAGGGGCGTCTGGGTGGCTGAGTTGGTTAAGCATCCGACTTCGGCTCAGGTCATGATCTCACGTTTTGTGGATTCGAGCCCTGCGTTGGATTCTGTGCTAACAGCTTGAAGCCTGTACCCTGTTGTAGAATCTGTGTCTCCCTCTCTCTCTGCTCCTCCCCTGCTTGTGCTCTGTATCTCTCTGTCTCAAAAATAAATAATCTATTAAAAAAAATGTCCAGGGGTGCCTGGATGGCTCAGTTGTTTGAGTGTCCAACACTTGATTTCAGCTCAGGTCATGATCCCAGGATTATGGGATCCAGCCCCGTTGGGCTCTGCACTGAGCATGGAGCCTGCTTACGATTCTCTCTCTCACCCTCTGTCTGCCCCCCACCCCCACCCCTCTGCCCCTCATGCACTTGCATGCACTCTCTCTCTCTCTAAAAAGAAAAAGAAAGTCCAGAGCCAGGGTGCACTTTGGAGGGTTGGTTCTCTCGCTTCATAAGCTTATCAAGGACGGGGCGTCTTTCATTCTTCCCCTCAACTCTGTCCACAGTGTCAGCCTCAGCCAGGCTGGTTCCTCTCACAGTGATAGGAGGCTTATTAATAGCAACTTGAAACCTCACAGCAACCCTAAAAGTAAGTAATATTATTCTAATACCCATTTTTAGAAAACTGAGACACAGAGATGTCAAGTTACCGCTGCTAAGCCATGCGAGAAGGAGGGCTGTCATTTGAACACTGTTGTCTCCAGAGTGTGCTTGTAGCCGCTACTTCTCAGACTTGTCTGTGAATCACAATCGCTGAGAAGGCTTGTGGAAGCAGATTGCTGCGCCCGCACCCTAGAATTTCTGATTCCTTGGTTCAGGGATGGGGCCTGAGAGTTGTGTTTTTAACAAGTTACTCAGGGGTGCTGGTGCTGTGGGCTTGGGGACCACACTTAGCGCCAGTGCACTTGGCTCTGCTGCCTCTCTTGGGTCCTGTGTGCCCGTGTTTATGAGCATCAGGAAAAGGATGGGCTCCCTGTGACTCCGTCTGACAGTGAAGTCTGCTGCTGGGACCCAGCAGCAGGCTGGCCACTTGTGTCTTCTCGGGGAGCATCGGCCTCATCCATTCTTTGGCGGACAGGGGACAGATTGCTTTCACACCAGTCTGGCCTTCCCTTGACTTGGCTTTAGTGCCCCGCGCTGGCAGCTGGTTGCTAGCCAGTGAGAGGGGTTCAGAATAGTCATGGAGCGTCTCGTCCACTTAGTGCTTCCACACTCCCCATGTGTATGGCTCTCAGTCAAAAAACCATGAATTTTTCAGAGCTGCAGGAATACCAGTTGTGTTAAACTTGTTGAAAAAATGTAGCTTGGTCTCCAGTGTAGCTTCTTGGTCAGAGATTTTCAAGGTGTGTGGGTGTGCGTGTGTGTGTGTGTGAATGTGTGTGTGTGTTCATTCTAAGAAGGGGTTGTAAAATCAAATCACCAGAAGGACTAGGCAGATATCTGAAGGAGTAAGTAGGCTTTTTCTTTCCTATATTTAATTATGAAACGTTTCAAACTACAGAAAAAACATGAAGACTTTACCATTGACTCACATACTCACCACCTAGATTCAATAGTATTTTGCTGCATGTGTGTTACCACTTCTCTGTCCACATGTACATACTTCTGCCATCAGTTCAAGGGTATAACTCAAATACTACCTTAAATGCACAGTACAGCGTAGGGTTTTGTATTCTTTTGGCCTTTCAAATCCTTGTAGTCGGTTGTAAACTCTCTGCTGTCTTTTCCAGCTGCCACTTGTCATTCTTTCTCCTCCCGTCCCATTTGTCTTGTCTGCAGTGCCCACCTCTGGTCTTTCTCTGTGACCCTTCAAAATCCTGCCTGCCCTTTAAGACCAAGATCATACCTTCCTCTCATAAAACCTGCTCTCATTTCTCTACCCTGAGATTCCCCTGACCCAGTGATTTTAAGCCATGGCTGTCCTTAGGATCCTTTATGTATGTGTGTATGTATGTATGTATGTTTATTTATCTATTTGAGAGAGAGAGAGAGAGAGAGCAAGCGGGGAGAAGCAGAGACAGAGGATCCCAAGCAGGCTCCATAACACCAGTACAGAGCCTGATGTAAGACTCGAACTCATGAACCTTGAGATCATGACCTGAGCCAAAACCAAGAGTCAGACACTTAACTGACTGAGCCACCCAGGCACCCCTACTTAGGCACCCCTGTGGAACTGGATGACTCAGTCAGTGAGCATCCAACTCCTGATTTCTGCTCAGTTCATGATCCCAGTCTTGGGATCAAGCCCCACGTTGGGCTCCATGCTGAGCATGGAACCTGCTTAAGATTCTCTCTCTTGGGGCGCCTGGGTGGCTCAGTCAGTTAAACGTCCGACTTCAGCTCAGGTCATGATCTTGCAGTTTGTGAGTTCGAGCCCCGCGTCGGGCTCTGTGCTGACAGCTCGGAGCCTGGAGCCTGCTTCCGATTCTGTGTCTCGCCCTCTCTCTGCCCCTCCCATGCTCATGCTCTGTCTCTCAATAAAAAATAAAAACATTAGAAAAATTAAAAAAAAAAAGATTCTCTCTTTCCTTTTGCCACTCTCCCCTTACACTCAGGAAGAAGGAGAGGAGGGAGGGAGGAAGGGAGGAGGGAGGGAAGGAAGAGCTAGGGGTGAGGGGTAAGAACTACAGCTCTCACTCATCTGGTCTGTGTTTTATTTATAATCATTAGTTTGGTGGAGGGCTGGTTCTGGGATTGCTGCAGGTGGGGGACAAAGTGGGGTCCTGTCGTAAAGCCATTCTACAACCAGTGTAGAACAGTTGCACTGGAAGGACAGGAAATTTAGGGGAGGTCCCCTGATAAGGGAGAGACACAGTGTTATCCCTCAAGGAGCGATGTGTTCTGAGAAAAGATGCAAGGTCACTTCGCCAGAGGGACCAGGCAGGTAGCTAAATGAAACAGATAAGGTAGGAGTTGCGGCAATCTGCCAGTGACATGCCTAGGCGAATGGATCCCCAGAGTGAGTCACCTTCAGCCAACTGTGGCCCTGCAGCAGTGCGAAGCCCAGAGGAGTCAGATTTATGGATTTTTTTTAACAGGACTCATAAGTTAATGTTTTCATGTGAAATCACCCATTATATAAGTCATATAAATGAAGCTTTCAATGTGTTGTAGGTTTTATCCTACAACCTGTCTGTGGACTGCAGGTTTTATCCTCTTTTAAGTGTTTATTTATTTAGAGAGAGAGAGAGAGAGAGCACATGAGTGCTAATGGGGGAAGGGCAGAGAGAGAGGGAGACAAAGGATCCAAAGCCGGCTTGAGCTGACAGCAGAGAGCCTGATGGGAGACTTCATGCCCTGAGCCAGAGTCGGACGCTTAACCCGCTGAGCCCCCCAGGCACCCCTTGCCCTTTTTTAAAAGACAAAAGAACTGGTGAAGTAGGAGGAATCCAGACCTGGGTCCCTAGGCTCCTTGGGGCTTGGTTTCTGCACACCTCCAAGCCAAGACACCCCACCCAAACCTCATGCCAAGGGCCATTATGTATTCCCACCTTCCAAAGTACAGCGTTCTGGGTAGCAGAAGGTCATTTGAAACTTTGTTCAGGGAATAATAATCATAAATGCACATTCAGTCTTCTAAAAATATTTGACTGCTTTTGCAGGCTCTGTTCCAGGCACCAGGGCAAAGCAGTGAACAGTGCCTGTGGGACTTAGTGTCTGGTATGGAGTCAGAAAATAAAAATGAGTAACACGTGCATTATGTAGAGTGAAGAGGATGCATTAAAGCAGGAGAGGGGAGTAAGAATCCGAGTGAGAAGAATTTTCACAGAAAGGCCAGGGAGCGCCTCCCTGAGCACTCACTGTGTGCAGCAGACATTTGGCTTGAATCCTCACATTTACCAACTTCTCTGACCCTTAGCACAATCCAGAAGGATATCACTGTTTTTATTGCTTCACAGAAGAAGCGGAAGTGCTGAGAGGTTAACTGATTGGCAAGGATACTCTGGTTGGGGACAGTGTGATCTGAGGCCATAGTCTTGCCCAGCCACCCGTTTGCACGCGTCAACCCGGGTCAGGGCAGGGACACTGTGCCCCCAACACCCCCGCTGGCTGGCAGTCAGCCCCCGCCCCCACCCGCTGCCGAGACTCCGCTGCTTCAAGCTGGCAGAGCATAAATGCTTATATCAAGTGGGCTCTGATCTTCAAACTCAGTAAGATGATTACTTTTTATTGTTTCACTTTGTGTGTGTGATGTCTTCCTCTTCTCCCTGCCTAGATTAAAGCTCCCGATATGAAGGGACTTGTGTTGTGCTTTTATCCGCCATAGCAGGTAGCCTAAGATATTGACAGTAATGGGTGCACAAATGGTGCTAGCTGGATAGAGATAGGAGAATAATGGTCTTATATATTTATTCTGAGAGAGAAAGAGTGAGCGAGCATGCGCACAAGCAGGGGAGGAACAGAGAGGGAGGGGAAGAGAGAGAGTCCCAAGCAGGCTCCACACTGTCAGCACAGAGCCCAGTGTGGGGCTTGAACTCACAAACCATGAGATCATGACCTGAGCCAAAATCTAGAGTCAGAAGCTTCACCAACTGAGCCACTCAGGTGTTCCCCAGAACACCTTGGCACTTAGTCCCCTTGGCACTAAGATCATACAGGGGAAGGAAAAAAAAATCATTTTTCCTCTACTTATTTTAGGTTCATTGGCTGGGGCCCTGTAAATTAGACTGACAAAAAGATTAACAAGAGAAAAACAGAAGTTTATTAACACGTACATCATACCTACACATAGGAGTACTCCGTGCTGAGTAACTCAAAGTTGTGGTTAGACCTTGGGCTCATACAGCATCTTGACAAAGGAACAATAACTTTTTAGAGGTGTGTCAAGACAAAGGAAAAGGATTTTGAGTTTCCAAGGTGGCAACTTCCCTTCCAAGGAGGTAAATGCATGGGGGAGCTGATGGAAGGTAAGGCCTAGTTAGTAAGGTTTATGTATAAATTCCTGTGGTGCCGTCTCCTGGCTGCTAAGTTGTTTGCAGTGATTAATTTCTATTCTTCCTAGTAGAGAGGGGAGGGGAGGGGACCTCCCACATTTATGTTCTGCTTTTAGGCAGACAGGAGGAGTGCCGAGAGCCTCTCTTGTATCTGCTTCTGCTCAGTTTCCTTCTGCTCAAAATAATACTTACGTCAGGGGCTCCTGGGTGGCTCAGTTGGTCAAGCGTCCAACTTCAGCTCAAGGCATGAACTCACAGTTCGTGGGTTCAAGCCCTGCATTGGTCTCTGTGCTGACAGCTCAGTGGGAGCCTGCTTTGGATTCTGTCTCCTCCTCTCTCTGTCCCTCTGCTCGTTCTCTCTCTCTCTCTCAAAAATAAATACTAATAAATAAAAATAATAATACGTATGTCAAAATGGCATGAGTTGTAGTGGCATGGTGTTACCCTTCATTCACAAAGTGGGGTTTAACGATCGCTGGCTCCCGGAGGGACGGGCCCCTTCTCACTGGTCATCCTGAGCCGTGAGCAGGGCGAGCCCCCAGATGAGCGTCAGTGTGCTTTGTGTTCCAGGCACGCGTGGCGTTCAGGGATGTGGCTGTGGACTTCACCCGCGAGGAGTGGGGTTTGCTGAGCCCTGCGCAGAGGACCCTGCACAGGGAGGTGATGCTGGAGACTTACAGCCACCTGGTGTCGCTCGGTAGGGACGGCTCCCGGAGCACTTAGAACAGTCCCATGGGGTGTTTTCTCCGCTGTGAGGAAAGGCTGCCGCGAAGCAGCTTTGTCCCAGGGTTGGGCTTAAAACCAACAGTTTACATTTTCCCTCAGGGTAAGTGTGGATTTAATAGGATCGGAAACAGGTATATTTACTCGTTTCGCATATAACACTGTATTTCCAGGCCTTTCTCGAGCCTGGGGCTCTCTTTTTACCTTATCTTGTTTTAAACTTAGGAGATTTTCATTCACTAAGTATTAATTTGCTAATTTTCTGATTGGAGTCACCTTTGCTTACTCAACTCTTCTTCTGTGGAGGGTTCACTATTTTTTTAAATATTTATTTATTTTTGAGAGAGACAGTCCAGAAGGGGCAGAGAGAGAGGGAGAGAGAGAATCCCAAGCAGGCTGTCAGCTCAGAGTCCAATGTGGGGCTTGAACTCACAAACCGTGAGATCCTGACTTGAGCCTAAGTTTGACACTCAACCAACTGAGCCACCCAGGCACCTTGAGAGTTCACTATTTTAGGTCCTTTGTACCACCCTTTGGGTTTCCCTCCCCATTTTGGCTCTGAGTTCTAGAATGGCCCCTTGAGCCCATAACCAAGAATCTCCTTGTTTTTTCCCCTCTATGAACAGAAATTCCATTTTCCAAACCAAAACTCATTTGTCAGCTGGAGCAAGGAGAAGAGCCCTGGATTGAGGAGAACCCGCACCCGCTGGGCCTTTGTCCAGGTGAGTATGACCCAGGGAAGATGGGACCGCCTGTAGCTTGACCGAGGGAAGGAGCAGGCATCTCTCGGGCACAGGCAAGCAGCTCTTCTCGGGTCTCCTGGTCATCGGTAAGTCTGCCTGGCATGAGCCCCCTTCCAGAACATCATTTTCAGTCAAGGGAGGGACTTTTTTGTTTCCTTGTCTTTTTCCTCTACCAGGAAGCCTCCCTTCCTCTTAACTTGGCTTGCCGCCTCATCGCGTTCAGTCTCTCCTCATGCATGGGCTTCTTCGTCTCTTGATCTTAAAAACTGCACGTACCCCGTAAACGTGAAGTCTGCTACCCTTCAGATACTTCCCGGTCTCCCTTAGGCGAAACATAGTTATCTCTACCTTTCCAATTCCCATAGTTTAAAAAATGCATTACTCAGTAATGAAGATTACAGCAAGCAGTGAATAATAAGAAAATAAGGTCTCATGAGCCAACATCCCAGCTTAAGAAATAAAACGTTACCTAAACAATTGAAGTTCCTATTTCCCTTTCCCAGATTCTACCCTATGCCTTCCCACACTCCTGCCCAAAGGGTAGTGCTTTTTCAAAATTAGGGATTTATAATTCTCATACACGGCTTTTTGTTTTGCTTCATGAATATGAATCCCTCAACCATCTACAGTTGTTTGGCATAATTTTAAATTTACATTAACGTCATCATAATATGTATATGCTGTAGTTTGCTCTCTCCACTGACACTGAGTTTATAATATTCGTCCATGTTGATGTATGTTGCTCTGGTGTATTCGTTTTCACCACTATATCATATTTATTGTATTCTGTGCATAATTAAAATATAATTCATTTATCCATTTTATTTTGTTGGTTTTACCAATTTTGGCTATTAAAGAATGCAGCTATAAATACTCTCATACAGGTGTCCTTGAACATAGAAGCACTTGTTTCTCTAAGATATGTGCCCAGGAGTAGAGAGGCTGAGTCAGAGAGTGTGCACTCACTCAGCTGGCCGGGGCAGTGCCCACTGGCTCTCAACAATTGTTTCCTTAGTCTGCGAGGTTGCTTTTAGGTTTTGGCCATCCTCTGGGGACAAAATCACCTCCCACACTAGTTTTAATACGATTAGCATGGAGTTTGAGCATCTTTTCAAATGTTCATAGGTTGATTCCCATTGATGTTTCCTCTTCTGTGAATTGCCCGTTCAAATCTTTTGCCTGCTTTTCTTTTTCTTGCCCATTTGTAGAAGTATTTAAATAAATCCTGAAAATAAATCCTTGTCTGTTAAATGTATTATGTCCATCTTCTTCCAGACTGTGGGCTGCCTACCTGCTTTAAAAAATTTTTTTTAATGTTTTTTATTTATTTTTAATACAGAGAGGGACAGAGCATGAAAGGGGGAGGATCAGAGAGAGAAGGAGACACAGAACCGGAAGCAGGCTCCAGGCTCTGAGCTAGCTGTCAGCACAGAGCCCGACGCGGGGCTCGAACCCACGATCGTGAGATCTGACCTGAGCCGAAGCCGGAGGCTTAACCGACTGAGCCACCCAGGCACCCCTGCCTACCTGCTTTTTAAAAAGCTGTTAGGGGCACCTGGGTGGCTCTGTCAGTTGAGGGTCTGACTTCGGCTCAGGTCATGATCTATGAGTCCGTGAGTTCAAGCCCTGCATCAGGCTCTGTGCCAACAGCTCAGAGCCTCAAGCCTTTTTCGGATTCTGTGTCTCCCTCTCTCCCCGCCCCTTTCCTGCTCACACTCTGTGTCTCTGTCAAAAACAAATACACGTTACAAAATTAAAAAAATAAAAAGCTGTTAAGTTTTGAAATAATTTAAGTAAGTCTTAATTTGTACAAAAATAAGGTTCCCATCCATTCTTCTCCCAGCTTTCTCTAATTTCAAAACCCAAGAAGTTGACATTGGAACAGTGCTGTTAAATAAACTACAGACTTTAATCAGATTCATATTTTGTTAGTTTATACAGGTACCTTTTATTTTAAGTTTGTTTATTGATTTTGAGAGAGTATGTGCAGGGGAGGGGCAGAGAAAGAGAGGAAGAGAGAGACTCACAGGCAGGCTCTGTACTGTCCCTGTCAGCCCGGAGCCCGACGTGAGATCACGACCTGAGCCAAAGTCAGGAGTCGGATGCTTAGCCAACTCAGCCATCCAAGCACCCCTAATTTCCTACAGCTTTATATTAAGTCTTAGTGTCTGGAGGGTAAATCCTTTCGTCTTATTTTTCATGTGTCTTTGTAGCTTTACCCATTGAGCTTTTACAATCAGCTTGTCAGACTTCATATTCTGTCAGGATTTTGTCGTAGTTGTATTGAATTTATATATTCATTAATATACATGTATTAATATATTAATTGGAGAGAATTGACATATTTACAGTATTAAATCTTTCTCTTTGTGTGGTGTGTTCCTTCACTTATTTATTAATACATCTTTATTACTACCCTTTGCTAGGTTGTATAATCTTCTGTAAATGTACCTTTTTAAATTTATACATAGGCTTATTTTTTTTGAGAGTTACATTTTTATAACTAAATTTATATATACATATAAATAACTAAATTATTATTTTTTTGGTTAAAATGTGTAACTAAAATTCATTTCATTGTAATGATTATATACCCAGTGGCCTTGTTGAGTAGTTTAATTAATTCAGTAATTTTTTGTATGTATAGTCTTTGGAGTTTCATATGTAGACAACTGTTTTGCCTGTTTATTTTGCCTCTTTTTTTTTTGGCATTGTTGATCATGTCTATTACATGTTTTATGTGTGAACTTCTATTTAATATTTCCTTTTAAAAATTTGTCTTAAGTTTTTTTATTTTTGAGAGACACAGAGAGCAAGGGAAGGTCAGAGAGAGAGGGAGACACAGAATCGGAAGCAGGCTCCAGGCTCTGAGCTGTCAGCACAGAGTCCGACGCGGGACTCGAACCCACGAACTGTAAGATCATGACCTGCGCCAAAGCCAGATGCTTAACCGACTGAGCCATGCAGGCACCCCAGTATTTCCTTTCTCTTCTTACTTTGGGCTTGTTTTACTAATTCTTTTTCTCAGTTTTTGAGATGGGTGCTTAACAGTATTACGTTTCAGCCTTCCTTCTTTTCTAATACAGGGATTTAAGACTACGGATGTCCTTGTATCCCTAACACATATTTGCAGCTTCTGTTCCACCTCTGAATCCTGACCTCTGGCACCTTGAACCCATAAGGCTTTGGTATTTCATCAGTCTTTCTCCACTGCTGTGGTTGTGTGTGTTGGGAGTGTTCTTTAGCAAGAAACTTACAAATAAAATTCTTACCCTTCCTTTTCCAGTGCTTTTTTAGTGTAAACTCTTTTCTCCAACCAGCTTCTGGTCACTTCTGAGTGTTTTCTAGTGACCTTAGGTAACTATTTCTTGTATTTTATCCAGTTTTATATTGTTGTCTCTAGGGGATTCTTGTGACCAATTCAATTTGTTGCCATTTTCAGAAGTAGGCTTCATTGTATATGTTTTGGACTTGACATTTGGAAATTAACTTCAAAATTACAGAAAATTTGCAAGAATAAAAATAGTACAGGGGCATCTGGGTGGCTCAGTTGATTAAGCATCCAATTCTTGATTTCAGCTCAGGTCATGATCTCATGATTCATGAGACTGAGCTCCACACTGGGCTCCCTGACAGTGCAGAACCTGCTTGGGTTTCTTTGTCTCCCCCTCTCTCTGCTGCTCTTCTTTTCTCTCTCAAAATTAAATAAAAATTTAAAAAATAAAATAAAATTTGGGGTGTCTAGGTGGCTCAGTCGGTTAAGTGGCCAACTTCAGCTCCGGTCACGATCTCGTGGTTCTTGAGTTTGAGCCCTGCATTGGGCTCTGTGCTGACAGCTCAGAGCCTGGAGCCTGCTTCGGATTCTGTGCCTCTCCCCTACTCACACTTTGTCTCTCTCTGTCTCTTAAAAATAAACAAACATTAAAAAAATTAAATAAATACAAAGAATACCTTATATCCTCTACATACACATATGTGTAAATATATATGGCATATATGTTATTATAAAATAGCATCATAAAATCACCTGTTAATATTTTACATTGCTGTTTTCTAATATTACTTTTCATATTTTTGTCAGTAGATGGAGTAATATCTTTTTGTCACTCTCTAGAACATGATCTAGTTCAGGTTTAGGTAGTTCATTTCCATGTCATGTCTGTCTAATCTCCCTTAATAGAGATTGTTTCAGTAACTTTCCTTGTCTTTTGGACACTGACATTTTATAAATATATAGTCTTACAGTTCTTGGTTTTTTAAAAACTTCATTGAGATATAATTTATATACCATAAAGTCTACTTTTTGTAATTGTACAGTTGTAGTATTTTTGGTAAATTGTTTATTGTTGTAAGATCATTACTAGTATTAACTGTAGAATATTCCATCATTCCAAAGAAGTTCCCTTCTGCCCATTTGCATCTATCCCTCCTCCTGTCTAAGCTCTAGGGAGCCACTGATATGCTGTCTCTATAGATTTGCTGTTTCTGGATATTTTCCATAAATGATATCATAAAATATATTTTTTGTATCTGACAATGTTTTTGAGGTTCATTTGGGTTGTGGCGTGGATCAGTAGTCCATTCCTTTTTATTGCCATGTAACGTTCCACTGTGTGGATATAGCAATTTTGTTTACCCATTTACAGGTTGATGGATATATGGGTTGTGTCTGCTTTTGGCTATTGTGAATAGTGCTGCTACGAACAATCAAGTACCAGTCTCACTGGGGGCGTACATTTTCATTTTGGGGTAGATAAGTAGGTATGAAATTTCTGGTCTGTATATGTTCATATTTAATGTTTTAAGAAGGTGCAAATTGTTTTCCAAAGTGGCTGTACATTTCCATTTTCTGTTTTTACATTTTTCTGTGAGCAGGATGCTAGAGTTTCGCTTTCTCTGCTTCCTTGTCAGCACTTGGAATTGTCTCTCATTATCATTGTAGACATTCTAGTGGGTGTGTGTGGTATTTCACTGTGGGTCTAATTTGCATTTCCCTTGTGACTGTTGATGTTGAGCTTTTCATGTGCTTAGTAAGCATTTACATATCTTCTTTAGCGAAATAGCTATTCGGCTCTTTTGCCCATTTTTAAATTGGATTGTTTTGTCTTCTTCATATATTCTATGAATAAGAGTTTTTCATTCATTCTAGACATGGTCCTATATTGGAGCTATGGTTTTCACATCTTTCAACTCTATAAAATCAAGTTTCAGAAGACAGGTCTGTGGCTTGCCACTCTCTTAATGGTGTCTTTTCAAGCATAAGTTTTTACACTTTAGTTATGTCCAGTTTAACAAATTTTTAAATGGTTGTGCTTTTGGTGGCGTAAATAAGAACTTTTTTGCCTTTTGTTTGGAGTGTTCAGTTTGTTCATATTAAATTATTGGTATGGTTTAAGTCTGCCATTTAACTATTTTTTTTATATGTCTCATGGTTTTTTATTCCACTCCCTTCTTTTGGCACATATATGTACTTTTTGTAGTTGTTTTCTTAGTGCAGCTCTAGGAATTAAAATATGCATCTAATTTATCACAATCTAGCTAATACTTAGTTCCAGTAAAATATATTATAAAGCCCACATTATGTTATAGTTATTGCCTTTTATGATGATCTTAGGCATTTGGGAGAAATGAGGAGAAGAAAAGAGAAAAATACAGACATAGTCTTTTATATTCACATATATCTTTACCACTTTTGGTGGGCCTCATTTGTTCCTGCAGATTTGAGTTAGTGTCTGGTGTCACTTCTTTTCAGCCCAAAGGACTTATTTCGTATGTCTTGTAAGGCACGTAGATACCTTCTGAGTACTTGTTAATCTGTGAATATCTTTATATCAATTTCTTTTTTTTTTTTGTCTTATTTTTAAAATTTTTGCTTTATTTTTAAGAGAGAGAGGGAGACACAGAATCCAAAGCAGGCTCCAGGCTCTGAGCTGTTAGTACAGAGCCCAATGCAGGACTCAAACTCATGAACCATGAGATTATCACCTGAGCCCAAGTTGGACGCTGAACCGACTGAGCCACCCAGGCCCCCCTGTCAGTTTCATATTTGAAGGATAGTTTTGTGAGAATAGATTTCTAGCTTTTTTTTTTTTTTTTTTAGTGTATTTATTTATTTTGAGAGAGAGAGTGTGCACATACATACATACGCAGGGGCAGAGAAAGAGGGAGAGAGAATCCCAAGCAGGCCCTGCACTGTTAGCTCAGAGCCTGGTGCAGGCTCGAACACATGAAACGTGAGATCATGGCCTGAGTAGAAATTGGAAGCTTAACCAACTGAACCACCCAGCATCCCCCTCCTTGCTAGCTTGTTAACCTTTATTTCAACACTTTAAATGAATCACTCCACTGCCTTTTGGTCTCCATTGCCTCTCATGAGAAATTAGCACTAATCATACTGTTTCCTCCTGTGCTTGTTGAATCATTTTCTTTTTGCTGGTTTTAAGATTTTCTCTTTGTCGGAGGTTTTGGGGGGTTTTTTTTTGTTTTTTTTTTTTATGATAGTCAACAATTTGGCTATGATGTGTCTCTCCGGGGCTCTCTTTATGTTTCTCTTGGGGTTTGTTGAGCTGCTTGGATTTGCAGATCAATGTTTTTTCATCAAATTTCAGACATCTTAGTTACTATTTCTTTGGACATTTTTTTCCTGCTCTTTTCTGTTGGCTCCTTCATATGTCCCCATTATGCATAGATTGGTTTATTTGATGGTGTCCCACAGGTTTCTGGGGCTCTTTGCTTTTCTTCGATCTTTCTTTCAACTGTTCTTCTTTTAGGTAATTTCTATGGATTTATCTTCAACTTCATTGGTTCTGTTACCAATTCACATATGCTGCTGGATCTCTCTCGTAATTTTGTAATTTCAGTTGTTTGACATTTTAATTCCAGAATTTCCTTTCACTCCTTTTTAATAGCTTTTTTATTCTTTATTGAGATTTTCTGTTTCTTAAGTTGCCATACTTTCCTTTAAGTTTTTACACATTGTTTCCTTTCGTTCTTTAAATATATTCATAATACCAACTTCGAATGCTCGCCCCCCACCCCCCTACCCCCTACATCAACATCCAGCCACCCAGCAACAGTTTCTACTGGCTGCGTTGTTTCCTCTGCTTGGGTCACCCTGTCCTGTTTCTTTGAAAACTGGGTATTTTAGATACTGTATTGTAGCCCTCTGTTATCTCATGCTGTTTCCTGCCTAGATGTTGTTACCGGTTTTGGTTTAGAAATATTTCTAACCTTAACACAGGCAATATGCTTTCTCTGTGAAGTGAAGACGATGTTTCTGGGTGATTTATTATTTTATTCTTGTGTTTATTTTTAATCCTGGCTTCCTGCTTTCAACCCTGGGTCTAAAGCGTGGTGAACTGCAACAATTAGCAGTAGGTTGTGTTCAAAGACTTTGAGCCAGTGAGGCTTCCTGCCTCCGCCACTGGATGAGTTGTGGTCTGGGGAGCTCACAGGTCAGACAGCTTCCAAGCCTTTCCTGGCCTTTTGCTTTCCGCTGATCTAATTTTTTCCTCTGTACTTGGTCGTAGCCTCTCTGTCAAGCAGGGTTATGTGCATAGCGTGGGCCCCGATCAGTCTTCCCTGCTTTTGCAAACACCCTCTCAGTCAGCCAGGGTTGTGTGGAGAGTTCATCAGGCCCCTGGCTCTCTCACTTTCAGGTTTCCCTTGGTACATTTCTGGATGGTCTACCAGTCTTCCTGTTGCTGTTCCCAACCAAGACTGAACCTCTCAGATAGCGGTCGCTGGTGGCCTTCCATGTTCCTTACCACCTAGCTCACATTTACGGACAGCTCCACTGGGCACTGGTTCTCCCCTTCCACTCCAATCAGGTGACCGGCCCTCGGCGGCGGCCGCACTGATCATTCTGTGTCCGGTCCCAGTATATCGACCACACCAGCTCGCTGGGAGTTGGAAGGGTGAGAGCAGCTCCCAGCAGTCCCGCTGCAGATTCCCACTTTTCTTATCTGGAGTTCAGCGTTTTTTGTGAATAAACACTTCTCAAGTTACTGTAGGTTTTTGATTGATTTCTGGAACTAAACTTTGTAGTCTGTCAGGTGTTGTGAAAATAAGCTTTTGGTGTGGGTCTTCCGCCATACGACAAGTGTCAAAAAACTATTTCTGTAAGGGGGTGCGGTCGTAAATATTTCAAGCTTTCCAAGTCACAAGTCCCATTGGTTGGTTGGCTGGCTTGCTTTTCTTTCTTTCCCTTCCCCTCCCCAACCCCCCTCTTGCACCTCTCCCCCCTCCCCTCTCTTCCCCCCCTCCTCTCTTCTCCTCTTCTCTCCTCTATCCTTCCTTCCTTCATTCCTTCTATCCATCTTTCCTTCCCTCCTTCCTTCCTTCCTTCCTTCCCCTAGAAAGGTAAAATCCATTTTTAGCTGATGGGTCATACAAAAACACATTACAAACTGAATTTGGCCTACTAGACAAGTTTGCTAACTCCCGCGGTTAAAAATGTAATGTATAAAGTAAAATGAAAAGGGGCACCTGGATGGCTCAGTTGGTTAAGCCTCTGACTTCGGCTCAGGTCATAATCTCACATTCGTGGGTTCGAGCCCCTCATTGGGCTCTCTGCTGAGAGCTTAGAGCCTGGAGCCTGTTTCAGATTCTGTGTCTCCCTCTATCTCTCTCTGTCCCTCCCCCTCTCATGTTCTGTCTCTCCCTGTCTCAAAAATAAATAAAACATTTAAAAAATTTTTAAAGTAAAATGAAAAATAGCCATTTTTTATGGATGCAAGGATGTCTGGGAGACAGGCTGTGATATCAACATACTACGAATGACCATTGGGCAAAGCAGAATGGCCCAGGCAACCTTACCTATGGCTACTCTGACTAAATATCTTCTTTCTTCACCAGGATCAAAGCTAGAAGTTGAGCCTGGGCCGCCCTGCCCGCGGGCGCTGTCTGGTCAGCAAGGCCTCAGCCAGCACGTGTGGCCCGGCCATCTTCCTCAGGTCCTCTCAAGTGTCTGTACAGGAGCTCCTCTCTGTCCAGGGAATCGCAGTCCGGAAGGTCGGAAACAACTCTTTGATCAAGCCTGCTTGGGGGACGGAGCCGAATTTCAAGAGGCAGAAGACTGCAAGCCCTCGTTCGGGAGAGGAAGCGGAAGAGGCCCCTGCGAGGTGCTGTCCGGCTCACTGCAGGCACGGCCGTTCGGGTCCGGGGAAGACCGCCCGGGGCTGGGGGTAGGGCCCCGCCTAGACCAGAGGACGGACCTTGAGGAATCAGACAGCGGATCACATGGTGTACAAGTCTCAAGATTTGGGGCAGTCAGATATGGGGAGTTTGGGCTGAGGGAGTCAGACCTGCTCAGCCTCCAGAAGGTGCAAACAGGGGAGACATCCTACACGTGCACTGAGTGGGGAGAGAGCTTTAGCGACGTGTCAATCATCATCAAAAACCAGAGGACCGACTCTGGGGAGAAACCTTATGTGTGTGAGGAGTGTGGGCGAGGCTTTACGTGGAAGTCAAACCTCATCACACACCAGAGGACACACTCAGGGGAGAAGCCTTATGTGTGCCAGGAGTGCGGGCGAGGCTTCACCTGGAAGTCAAACCTCATCACACACCAGAGGACACACTCAGGGGAGAAGCCTTATGTGTGCGAGGAGTGCGGGCGAGGCTTTACTTGGAAGTCAAACCTCTTCACACATCAAAGGACACACTCAGGGGTCAAGCCTTATTTGTGCAAGGAGTGTGGACAGAGTTTCAGCCTGAAGTCAAACCTCATCACACACCAGAGGGCACACTCTGGGGAGAAGCCTTATGTTTGCAGGGAGTGTGGGCGTGGCTTTCGCCAGCATTCACATCTCATCAGACATAAGAGGACACATTCGGGAGAGAAGCCTTATGTGTGCAAAGAGTGTGAGCAATGCTTTACCCAGAAGTCACACCTCAGTAGACACATTAGGACTCACACAGGAGAGAAGCCGTTCACGTGCGCAGAATGTGGGCGCCGTTTTAGCTGGAAATCAAACCTCAAGATACACCAGAGGACGCACTCCGGGGTGAAACCTTACATGTGCCTGGAGTGCGGGCAGTGCTTTAGCCTGAAGTCAAACCTCAACAAACACCAGAGGTCACACACGGGCGAGAAGCCGTTTGTGTGCAGGGAGTGTGGGCGAGGCTTTACCCGGAAGTCAACCCTGATCTCGCACCAGAGGATACACTCAGGGGAAAAGCCATTTGTGTGCATGGACTGTGGACGAAGCTTCAGTGATAAGTCAACCCTCCTGTCCCACCAGAGAACGCATTCAGGGGAAAAGCCTTTCATGTGCAGGGAGTGTGGTAGAAGGTTTAGTCAGAAGCCAAACCTGTTTAGGCACAGGAGGGCACACTCGGGTCGTGTGTCCTTTGTGTGCAGGGAGTGTGGGGAGCGCTTCTGTGATAAGTTAACTCTCAGCACACACCAGAAGGTACACTCCAGGGGGAAGCCTCACGTGTGCAGGGAGTGTGGGCAAGGCTTTAGTCGGCAGTCACACCTCATGAGGCATCAGAGGATTCACTCAGGAGAGAAGCCTTACATCTGCAGGAAGTGTGGGCGAGGCTTTAGTCGAAAATCAAACCTCATCAGACATCAGAGGACACACTCAGGATAGAAACCTGGTGTGTACAGTGAATGGAGTGAAATCTTTAGCCAAGAGTCATACTTCACAAGATGCCAGAAGTCACACCTAGGGCTGTGGTTTTAGTGAGAAGTCAACATTGCCAGACACCAAAGTAAAGACAATGATGTGTGACAGGAGTGGTCATGAGCCCAATGGGAAGAGTCGACACCTCCAGTCCACCTGAAGGAGAACTACTGGCGCATTTTCAGGACTCTGGCTTCCCCTGGTGGGTATGGAGGGTTGTAGAAGATCAGTTAGGTAGCTTGATGGAGGGAGCACTTAAATAGATTGAAATTAAGGAATGGAGACTATTCTAAGGTCATTCCCCAAGAATACTGTTTTTAATTTTTTTAATGTTTTATTTATTTTCGAGAGAGAGAGAGAAAGAGAGTGTGTGAGCAGGGGAGGGTCAGAGAGAGAGGGAGACACAGAATCCAAAGACAGGCTCCAGGCTCTGAGCTGTCAGCACAGGGCCTGATGCGAGGCTTGAACCCACTAACTCGAGATCATGAAGCTGGACGCTTTACCGACTGAGCCACCCAGGTACCCCTCCCAAGAATATTTAAACACTCCTCACACAGTAGCTTAGATTTTAGAGAAACAGCAATACTAGAGCTCACCTCTTAAAGCCTGTCCAACCTTCTGAGAACAAGGGACTTGACCGAGACCCTGGCTGATTTAATCTTGCGTTCACAGAGCAGGACCCAGCAGCAGTCAGCTTCAGGGAGAGTTTGGGAAATGATGAATTCATGAGGACAGAGGTAGTGCATGGGCAGAAGAAGGTTTATTGTGCAAAAGGAGTGACAAGTGAGAAAGATTGTGACTGTCCTAGCTCTAGGTTTTGGGAGGAGGTGTCCATTTTTGCTTTTGCTTGCTTCCAGGGACTCAATGGTTTCTAGGTCAAATCCACATTGAAGATATTTAATGATATATTTAGACTAGACATGTGTTATATGCTTTTATGAAGAAAACCGATAGTAATTTTTGTGAATTTGACTTTCACACCAAAGGTTAGAATTTTGAAAAACAACATCGGTTACCATGAACTTGACAGCTTCCCAATACTTAGGCTTTTGTGACGAGATTGCTGATGGTGTTAATGAGTGTGATTTTGTAATACCATATAATGAACATTTGGAAGATCTGCCTAACTCACTGAACCAGTGTTTTCCAAATGATTAGTGTGTGATTCCACAAAATAATCAATGGTGATATTAAAGTGTAAGATAGACAAATGGATTTCGATTTAAAAGATCCAGGGGAGCCTGGATGGCTCAGTCAGTAGAGTATGTGGCTCTTAATCTTGGAGTCCTGAGTTTCAGCCCCACCCTTGGCGATAGAGTTTACTTTAAAAAAGAAAAGAAAAATCAAAAACATAAAAATTAAAATTAATACCAATCTTTTTTAGAGAGAGAGAGACACAAAGGCCAGATTCCACATTACAGTAACCTTTAAAAGAATTAACACTTGATGGGGCGGCTGGGTGGCTCAGTCAGTTAAGCATTCGACTTCGGCTCAGGTCATGATCTCTCATGGGTTCGAGCCCCGCATCAGGCTCTGTGCTGACAGCTAGCTCAGAGCCTGGAGCCTGTCTTCGGGTTCTGTGTCTCTCTCTTTCTGACCCTCCCCTGCTCACACTCTCTCTCTCTCTCTCTCAAAAATAAATAAAAACATTAAAAAAAATTTTTTAATTAAAAAACATTATCACTTGTTGATTTTTGGTATAGTGTCAAAGAATAATACTAACAAATACCTGAAAAGGTCATTAAAATACATCTCCATTTTTTAACTCTGTACATGTGAGGTCAGATTATCTCAGCAAATTAAATGCAAGAATACAAGTTAATGCCACTCTTCTCACTGATTTTTTTTTTTTTTTGGTGGAAAATATTCAAACCCAAGTGAAAGTAAAGCACTTTACTTTTCATTTTAAGTGCGTTGTTTAGAGATGTTTATGATCTTAGGGTGCCTGGCTGACTCAGTTGGTGGAGCATGTTACTCTTGATCTCAGGGTTGTGCGTTTGAACCCCACACTGGGTGTAGAGATTACTTAAAAATAAAAGTCTTTAAAAAAACAAGCTTGGGATTGCCTGGGTGGCTCGGTTGGTGGAGAATGAGACTCTTGATCTCATGGTGGTGAGTTCAAACCCTGTATTGGGTGTGGAGCTTAACAAAACATTAGATGTTTATGGTCTATATCTCACAGCAAAAAATACTTACCACAGCGCAAACAACAGAAAAAAAGTTACACATTGTGATACCTAACGTCTATTAATATCTATACTTCTATAATTTAAGCTAGTCATGGGGCTCCTGGCTGGCTCAGGTTGGAACATGAGACTCTTCATCTCTGGGTCATGATTTCAGCCCATGTTGGGTGTAGAGGTTATTTAAAAAAATGAACGTACAACAAATTAGACATAGAAGAAAATTACCAAATAACACAATGCAAAGGAAACACCCACTGGCAGACGTAAACCGACAATTGAAGTATGCTGCTCTATCTAGACAAAACACAAATCTTGGAGAATAGTCGTCGCCAGAACTAAATTATATAATTACTTAATCTCCTCTGTGCCCATTGCCATGTTTCTTCCTGAATATTCTCTATTTTTTATTTTAAAAAACCTTTATTTTCATCTTTCCAACATGTTTTTAATTTATATTTCACTAATTTTTGTTAATATTTACTAATCTCTTGAAGCTAATTTAGTTTTTTTTACCTTTTTTATTTTCCTTCTGAAAGTCAAATCAGTTAAATTTTTATCTTATTTTTTCTTTTAATCAAGAATTACTATTTCTACAAATGCCTAGATGGATATATTCATTTTTACAATCTCCTAGTATTTAGTTTTTGATTTTATAGCATTATAGTCAATATATTTTGTAATTTCTTCCATTTTATTTTCTTTAAAAATTTATTAATGTATTTATTTAAATTCAAGTTCGTTAACGTACAGTGTAGTGTTGCTTTCAGGGGGAGAACGCAGTGCTTCATCACTCAACACATCACACCCAGTGCTCACCCCAGCTGGTGCCCTCCATAATGCCCCTCACGCTTTGAGCCCATCCCCAGCCCACCTCCCCTCCAGCCACCATCAGTTTGATCTCTGTTTTTGTCTATCTTTTTCCTTTCCTTCTATGTTTATCTGTTTTGTTTCTTAAATTCCACATATGAGTGAAGTCATATGGTATTTGTTTTTCTCTTATTTCGCTTAGCATAATACACTCTAGATCCATCCACTTTGTTGCAAGTGGCAGGATTTCGTTCTTTTTGGTGGCCAAAGAGTATTCCGTTGTATTATATGTGTATACATGCATGTATATAGACATCATTCTATATATAGAAAATCCAAGTGTATACACACACACACACATCTTTATCTGTTCATCTGGCGAACATTGGGGCTCTCTCCATAATTTGGCTGTTGTTGATAGTGCTGCTTCAGAAACATTGGGGTACATGTACCCCTTTGAATTAGTGTTTTTGATTCCTTTGGATAAATACCAAGTAGTGTAATTGCTGGGTCATGGAATAGTTCTATTTTTTAATTTTTTGAGGAACCTCCATGCTGTTTTCAGAGTGGTCTTCGAGTTTAACTCATAAAGTTTAGTTTTGAGTCTAATCAGGCTCTGTGAATTTTTATGTATATCTTTTTTTTTTTTTTAAGTTTACTTATTTTGAGAGAGAAAGAGCATGTCCAAATGGGGGAGGGTCAGAGAAACAAAGTGAGAGAATCCCAAGCAGGCTCCATACTGTCAGTGCGGAGCCCAATGTGGGACTTGAACTCACAAACCATGAGATCATGACCTGAGCTGAAACTGAGGGTCAGATTCTTAACTGACTGACTACCCAGGCACCCCAGTTTTCATGAGTATCTTAAAAAGCAAGTATTTAATGTGCATATGTATATTTTAACAATATTATACCAAAATTAACACAAAAGATTATAAATGTTGATGTTTTTCTATATAGTAACCTTATTCTGTTGTTTTGTATTAATGATGTCATTTATTTCTGTTAACACATGTGAAATTAGATTTGTAATGTAAATGTAGATATAAGTAATATTAACAGAACAAGCACCATTGTACTCACCCCAGCAAAAGTAAGCCTTAATTATTTTTAAAAACTTAGCACTTCCATTTCTGTAAGTGATAGTAAATACATTTATGAACATGTTAAGAAACATTTCCCCATGTATTCCATCAAATTTTGCTTTATATGTTTCAAAACTATTTTATTTAGATCTATAGAAATATAAATAAAGTTTCTTCTTGATGGATTTTCTCTTTTAAAACCATTGAGCAACCCCAGGTCCCATTCAGTACTTCTAATTAGTTTATTCTCAATACTGTTTGCATTTGCCTTTTTTGGTAGTAGTTGCTTTACTCACTCTTTCATTTTCATCTTGATATTCTTGTGAATACAGCATCCTGTTCAGGTACTGGAAGTCACAGGTAAGAAAGATAAATAAATACAAAACATCTTAATTGGAAAGGAATAAGTGAAACCATCTCGGTTTACAGACATCATTCTAGATACAGAAAATCCAACTCTCAAACTGCTAAAGCTAATGAACAAACTGAGCAAAGTTACAGAGTATAGGATCAACAAACAAAAATCAGAGAAAATAGAGAATTCTGGTTTCCTGAGGGAATCCTGGCTGATGGGTTACCTCTGAGTAGTGAGTTGGGTGACCATGGGATATGGATAAAAAGCGTACTTTATACCCTTTTTATAACTTTTAACTCAAAACTTCCCTAGATTTGACCAATGGAGCCCCTTCAAGCTGACCTGTGTCTCTGACATGCCCCCATCACTCATTAAGCATCTCCGTAATTTCTGACAGATAGTAAAGGCTCATTTTGTACTTTCTCAGCCCCGGCCCTGCACCATTTCTCTAAGAAACTATGGTTGCTTTCAGTGGAGAATGATACTTAGGAACCAAGACCTAGGTGATAGGTATGCTCATTGCTCTTAGACCATTTCTGCTGACGTGTGTGTGTGTGTGTGTGTGTGTGTGTGTGTGTGTGTGTGTGTATACACATATCTGTCTATATCTGAAAATAAATCTTCATATGGATACTTCCAATTTCAATTCAACATCACAATGTTCATTCTAACCTTTCCACATCTATAACTCCCCCCCCCCCTTTTTTTTAACGTTTGTTTATTTTTGAGGCAGGGTGGAGACACAATCCGAAGCAGGCTCCAGGGTCTAAGCTGTCAGCACAGAACCCAATACAGAGCTCAGACCCACGAACCATGAGATCATGACCTGAGCCAAAGTCGGATGCTTAAACCAACTGAGCCACCCGGGTGCCCCTGCAACTCCCTTTTCTTACAGTGAGAAACCTGGTTCTCATTATCCATGACATACTTACTTGCTCATTCTAGGAATACATATTAAGTAGTTTCAGAACTGCTAGTGCTTACAATTGTGGTAAGCATACCTACTCGTTGGAGTTCATTATTTTTGTAGATCCTTTTGTCTTTGGCCTGAAGACAAATTACTTACTGCATTTGAGTTACTTGGGTTAGTTCCTTTTCCCCTTTTAATTGTGATTATGTTACTCATTTGATTTGTTTGTATTTAATTTGGGGGTTCCCTTCATCTTTGCTGTTGTGAATACATTTAAGGTGTCTTCCATGGTTCTCACTCCTAATAACCACACTGTTTAGTAATCCCCTCCCTTTGAGTGTGCGTGGGACTATGAGCAGCTTCTAACCAACAGAATATGGACAAGATTATGGGCTATCACTCTTGTTTTTATGTTGAATTTATGGCAAATGGGAAGGGATTTTGCCAGTGTACTCAGTTGACTGTAATGGAAAGGGAAATCATACTGGACAGGTCTGACCCAATCTGGTAAATACTTTAAGAGGCTCGGTCAGGGCCCCTGGGTGTCTCAGTCAGTTAATCGTCCAACTTTGGCTCAGGTCATGATCTCATGGTACGTGAGTTCAAGCCCCACTTCACTGACAGTGCAGAGCCTGCTTGGGATTCTCCCCCTCTCTTTTCCCACCCCCACCCTTAATTTTTTTTTTTTTAGCATTAATTTATCTTTGAGAGAGAAAGGGAGACACAGAATTGGAAGCAGGCTCCAGGCTCTGAGCTGTCAGCACAGAGACCACTGTGGGACTTGAACTCACAAGCTGTGAGATCATTACCTGAGCTGAAGTTGGATGCTCAACCAATTGAGTCACCCAGGCACCCACCCCCCTCTCTCTTAATAAATAAATAAAAACTTAAAAAAAAAAGAACCCTGAGTTGGGGTCTGTGCTGACAGCATGAAGCCTGCATGGGATTCTCTCTCCTCTCTTTCTGTCCCTTCCCCCACTCTCTCTCAAAATAAATAAACATTTAAAAACTAAAAAAAAAAAAAAGAGACTCTGAGAAGCAAAGATTTTATTGCTAGCTTTGAAGAAACAAACTGCCATAAATTATTTTTCCTTTCTATTTTTTAAAAAGTAGGTTTCACATCCAGCACAGAGCCCAATGTGGGGCTTGAACTCACGACCCTGAGATCAAGACCTGAGCTGAAATTGAGTTGGATGCTTAACCAACTGAGCCACACAGGCGCTCCAAACAGACTACCCTGAATTCTGTGGTCGCAAAGAAACTATTTCTGCCAACTACCGAAAAGGGCTTGGAAGATGACCCTGTACATGTCAGGCCTACTGACGAGGCTGCAGCCGCCTGACAGCCTAACCAGCTTTGTAAGTCCTCGGGTTAAGGACCCAGCTAAGCCCAGATTCCTGACCCACAGAAATCGAGATAATAAATGCGTCTGTAGTAACTTGTTGTATAACAATAGGAAACTAATATTTGTTAATTTTATCTTTTCTTTTAATAGTGAAGCACTAACATTTCTAAAAGTCTAAACTACACAAAGCAGTTCACTCAGGGAAGTGTAACTCCCTCCCTCACTTCTACTCCCTCCTCTCCCCATGTGCTCTTCCCCTTCTGGATTTGAACTCAAGGCATCAGAATGTCCAGCTATGGCTGCTGTGCCAGAGCCAGCAGTAAATAGACACTGCAAGAATTAGGTTTTCTCAGCCAACATGCAGAAGCTGCAATGAAAATTAGGTTTAAAAAAACCTGGAAGGTTCTTGAGAAAAGAAGAAGGTCATATAAATTCCCTGTGATACAGGTAAATGAATATGCATTTAAATATTTTAGGATGAAACTCAAATGGTTTTAGCATCTATCATTTTTTCATGATTTACCACTAAAATCAAAATTTTTTGATATCTACTATGAAAATAAATTATATAAAATACTTGTTATATAATTGTTGAGCTGCTAAGCCAACCGGACATTTTGCCAAGTAGAGAGATAAATACCTTTATTGTAAAAGCCACTTCTACTCGGCATTACGTAACTTTCAGCTAAAAGCATCTTAATGAAAAGTCCCACATTCTTATTCCCTACCAACCTTTCCACCGAGCTACATCCACGTCTAAGTGCCTACTTGATATTACCTCTATACCATTCAACAAGTTTCTCAAACTTAACATGACCCCACCCTACATACTTCCTGCATAGTCACTGTTTACCATCTTAGTAAGTGAAACGACCATTCATGTAGATGTTCAGCATGAACATTTAAGCATTGTATTTCACTTCTGTCTTTCCTTCATATTCACACCCCAGCATCAGCCAGCCACTCCTGTTACTTCTACACTCAAATTGTATCATTTTGACCATTTCTTATTGCCTCCAACATTTACTTCCCTAATTCAAAGCACGCTATCTTAGCCAAAAAAAAAAAAAAAAAAAAAAAATCAGTGGAATCCAAACAGACTGTAGAGGAAGCACAACTGGCCCTGACGTTGAGAGACCTGGGTCAGCCTCCGAGTAGTATAGTCCTCGGCCGGCTTCCTTCTCTCACCGTCTCCAGCTTTGTCCCAAAACGGGGCCGAATGTTCACGGTTGTGGATACTCCGGCTTGTATGTCTAAGCTCCGTCTGCTCCCACCGTGTAACTGCCACGTGGCTGCCTTGTGCACACAGGCAGCACATTCACCTTTCAGAGGAGAGATGGAGGGAGGGAGCTTTGGACACAGAAGAGGCACAGGCTCTGGAAGCAGGCTTCAGACTACTTGAGTGGAAAATTCTCAGACGCCCTGAGCATGGTCTAAAGGGCGTTGTAGGCTCTGGACATGAATGTGTCTTTGCATCTCGATTTCTCACCAGGAAGGAAAGGGGCTTGGCCAAAGGAGGCCAAACTGTGACCCTTTGTATGTTTAATAATTATTAAAATGTTAAATATGTTTGTAAAGGATACTGTAATTTTATTAACTGAATCTTTTAAAATCTTTCTGACACTTATAGAGTGTTTTAGTTACAGGGAAAATTAAAATTTCATTTTTGTTGCAGAGAAGTAAATTGAGATGATTAGTAAAAGACTTTTAAGGATAGGCAATTATTAAGACAAAATTCAGTGATGAAAATGGAATGGAAATTATTTCAGGAAAAAGACACAGTGCAAACTTTCCAAATGTTAAAAGAGCTTATGTATGTCTAATGATGGTATAGAAAAGAAATATAGAATGGTATCTTTGCATCATTTAAACTTACGAACATTATACTGTAGATCTCAACTTAATAATGTAAAAGGGGATACATTATTTTTTGAAATTGTTTTAAGGGGACGGTAGCAAAACTTTTGAGAGGCCACTGCTCTGATAAAGGGAGATCAGGTTCAGTAAATGATGTATCCAGATGTACCATCACAGACACGTGATGCTACAGAGAAGTCACTGAGGTTGACTTCTATCTCATACCAACTGTCTGAACTTTTACAAGTTGTCACACTCCTCAGTCCCCAGCTGTAAAACTGGGTAGGAATATTTATTCATAGTATTGTGAAGAACAAGTGAAATAACATTTACAAAGGAAATTACACAGTGTTTGGATCTTAGATGTTACCCGTTAAATTTAAATTCTCTTCCCCAGAAATTAGGCATGGGTTTTTTTTTTTTTTAATTTGGATTTAGCATTCATGAATTATGGTGTGAGGAGATTCTTCACTAGTGTTGATAGTAGGATCTGTAGTCTTTCCAAATGCCCCCCCCCTCCCGCATAAGCAGTGCTAAGTAAGCCCTGGTAAAATTGTGCTTTATCCTTCCCTAAGCAGGACAAGAGAGAAAACATTCTAGTCCAAAGAATATGGGTGGTCAATCAACATAACTAACACAAGAAATATGTCTTGGTTTCTTCATTCTAAATCAATTCAGAATGACTGACTTCAAATAATAAAAAGCTAAAAAAAACCAAAACCAAAACATAACAAAAAACCCCAAACACATCAAAGAGGGGCAGCTGGCTGGCTCAGTAGGTAGAGCATGCAACTCTTAATCTTGGGGTCATGAGTTCAAGCTTCACATTGGGCTTAAAAAAGTTTTTTTAGTAAAAAAACAAAAACAAAAAAAAACACTTGAAAGATGCAAAACAGATTGGTGGTTGCCAGAGGTGGGCCATGCAATCTAGGTGAAACGGGCCCCTGGCTGGCTCAGTCAGAAGAGCATGCGGATCTTGAGCTCCAGGTCATGAGTTTGAACCCCATGTGGTTTAGACATTACTTAAATAAAATTTAAACAGAAGTAGGTAAAGGGATCAAAAGGTAAAAACTTCCAATTATAAAGTAAATAAATCATGGGGATATAATGTACAGCATGATCACTATAGTTAATATTGTATTGCATATTTGAAAGTTGCTAAGAGTTAAAAAGTTATTATCACAAGGAAAACATTTTTGTAACTGTATATGATGGATGTTGACTAGACTTATTGTGGCGAACATTTCAGAATATATACAAGTATTGAATCATTATGTTGTACACCTGAAAATAATGTTATATGTCAATCATATCTCAATTAAAAAAAGAAATTAATATAATCTAAGAGTTTGTTTTTAAAAATCACATACTATGAATCTCACACTAATTAGGATATTGTGAACTGTTAAGTCATGGGGCAATTAGTGGTTCAGCGTGAAATATTTATATTAGATGACACAAGGTAAGAAAATGTATAAACTGGGGCGCCTGGGTGGTCCAGTCAGTGAAGCATCCGACTTCAGCTCAGGTCATGATCTCACAGTTCGTGGGTTCGAGCCCCACATTGGGCTCTGTGCTGACAGCTAGCTCAGAACCTGGAGCCTGTCTTCAGATTCTGTGTCTCCCTCTCTCTTTGACCCTATCCTGCTTGCACTGTCTCTCTCCTTCTCTCAAAAATAAATAAAAAAATCATTAAAAAAAGAAAATGTAGAAATCAATATTTATTATCAAAATTACAACAAAATAAGTAAAAATGAGTTCATCCAAATAACTACATATTATATACTGATAGCTATTTCAGAATTTGAATTGCTTTGTTATTAAGATACTATTACTAAATATGCATCTTTTTTTGGTTATATAATAGGTTTCCTTTATAAGGAAGAAGTAACAATGTTAAGAAAAGCTTCTAAGAAGAAAACTTAACATGGAAAATTATACAAATTAATTTATTTTCCATAAAATTTAAAAAGGATTATAGACTAATCCTTGCCCTGTCATAGTTTTGGGTCCAAGCATACCTTCCTCAATTCTGAGATGCTGGAGCTGGACTCTGACAAGGACATTCCAGTCTCCCTTGCTACTGCTTGCCAGTGGAGTTTGCCAATGGAGGCATTGAAGGGGGATTGGAGGTCAGAAAGGGAGAAGGAACTCACTCTGTTTTCCAGTTCTTTCAGTGTCTCTAGCAGTAGAGGAGGGCCACAGCTTACCTGCAAATTCTTCTTGCTTGCTAAGCACCAGACTGCTAAACTATTAACAACCTCCCTGAGACTCTTCCTCTGAACTCTTAGGTTCTGGTAAATCCATCCTTTCTCCTTTGTTCCCCGAGCTCTGTGGTGTTGGCTATTTCTTGAAGTTACTGTCCCCTTTTTGCTCTTTCAATCATCCAACTTTGTATAATCAATTTCCTATAATTAAATATTGTTTGAAATTGCCAGTGTAATTCTTTTTTTTTTTCCACTGTATCTTGATGGACATAATCCTACCACAATTTGTTCTAGCAGTGCAGCCATTTATTTGTGGGCATATTTTGAGGACCACTGTCCTACTCTACTGGAGATGACTAGACTCAAACCAGTGTTGGACATGGTGGTATGGGATTTAAAAAAAGTATATAAAGGACAAAAACTCTTCTATGATCAATTACTGACATATGAACTTTCTCTTTAAAAAAATTTTTTTTAATGTTTAGTTTTTGAGAGAGAGACAGACACAAACAGAGTGTAAGTGGGAGAGGGGCTGAGAGAGGGAGAGAGAGGGAGACACAGAATCTGAAGCAGGTTCCAGGATCTGAGCTGTCAGCACAGAGCCTGACGCGGGGCTCAAACTCATGAACTGCGAGATCATGACCTAGGCCAAAGTCGGACTCTTAACTGACAGGGCCACCCAAGTGCCCTCAAAGTTTCTCCTGAAGGTATATTATGTCAGTCAAGGATGGAGTATCTTAATTTCCTAGTATTTAGTATGAAATGTCCAAGATGATCTCTATCCTGCAGTGATAATCAGATCCAGGGAAGGGCTGTTTGGTCAAGTAGCCAATCACAACTATTATCTAAAGAACCCTAGTACATTTCCCCAGCGAAGTAACTCAATTATTAAATGTTCTAGAGCCTTAAAAAAAAAAGTGCTTGGCTTCTTCTGAAAGTAACAGTACCCAGTTTCACAATATAAACAGCAAATCGCTTCAGCCCTACTAGCCACACTCCTTTTGTCCAAGACTCTCCGGCCTTAGCTATTAGAGGTCTCTTGATGGGGAGGGGATCGGAGGATTTATTCTCCAAAGATTGGTTCTCATTTCAAGAACTTGCCCTTGTTTCCACATACCGCCATTTACCAAGATCTTGACTTGGGTGCCCTTTCCAGATCTGTGGGTGGGGAAGAAGGCTGCTTTGTTCAGAATTTTGACTGTCAAATACTCCCTCCTGGACCGAATTTTAGACTCCTCTGGACCCTCTTCTCAACTAGGGTTGAACCTTTGGGCTTCAGTGTTTGTCTTTGCATTACCCTTTTTGTACTGTTCAGTTCTGGTTTTCTTTAACCAGGCTCGGGCTCACGTTCTTGTCTTCCCGACTGTGGACGGTTTTTTGTGAAGCTGGACCCTAACGGAAGTTCTAAGGTAAAAGGGTGGAAGCAGCACTAAGAGAACCTCCAGAGCCACTGGCTATCACCTTATAAAAGGCTCTGGAGCAAATGAGCGTCTTCCTAACAAACGGAATCTAATCACATGAGGTCCAAGTAGAGAAGGGGTATAAACATGAAGGTAGCAGTGACCCGGCCCACGGCTGGAGATGAGGGATGGCATGGGGGTGGGAGAACAGTTAGATCTGGGGACAGTCACACACGAAGGCACACAAAGAAACCTCTCTCACGAGCTGACCACTGAAAGCCAGCCCAGAAACAAGTAAGTCTCCACTGCTGGTCACAGGTAAACTCCTTCGACCTCTGGGGTAGGCACACCAAGAAACGGTCGCCCAAAGTCAACCACAGCCCCTCTCACAAACCCACAAGCACTCTCACATTCTCGGCGTCACACATCAACCCACAATCACGGGACGTTATTTTAAATACAAAAGCTGATGCACTGACAGAAGCCTTCGCCCCGGGGTGCACAAGCACAAGCATGCAGCGACGGTCACACAGAGATCGCCACATCTGAGCATTCAGTAACAGGGACGCGCGCAACTTCACAGTTTCCTCACACACTGCCCCCCACAGTGCCCAAGATCCGCCAAGGCGGCACACGGTTCTCGGATCAAGACACCCACGGCGGGGCTACCTGCGCAGGCGCGGAGTAGAGGCGGGTCTTGGCGGCCCTCTGGGAAATGTAGTTCAGCCAAGAAGGCCGCGGCGCAAAGCTCTCTGGGGCTGGTGGTTCGGAGGGTCGTAAGGAAAAGCTGAGCGGCGTCCACTCCAGCTGGGTGACTCCCCAGAGGAGCTCAGGGTTCCGCGCGGCTCAGTCCCTGCTCGGCTCCGTACCGCGGGGCATTCTGGGAGGGGTCGTCGTGGGTCTCGGGGCGCTGGGGGGGTTTCCAGAGCCCGCGGCGCCGGGAGGTGAGTTGGGCCTGGCTGAGCGCCGTAGCCAGAGGTCAGGGCCGGGCTTGAGGTGGACCGTCAGGGACAGGGATGGGGCCAGAGGTGTGCCTCCGGTGTTACTGCATAACTGTGTGAGAGTCTGCGATGTGACAGAACGTGATCTTGTGTGGCACCGTGTGTGTGATTATGAGCGACCTGTATGTCTCAGGTATAAAACTCTGTGTATGTGTGTGTTTCTGCAGGTATGACGATGTGTTACTGTATATGGATTTGTGAGAGACTGCAGGTATGACATTGTGTCGCTTTATGAATATGTGTGATTATGTTTGACCACTTGTCTCTGTAGATATAACAGTGTTTGATCGTGTGTGACAGCGGGTGTGATTGCGAACCCATGACCATCCGTCTCTGCAGGTATAAATTGTATGAGTAATGGTGACAGGGTGTGTGGCCTTGTGTTGTATGTCACTGTGCGAGACTGCGTGGGACTGTCTCTCTGTTGGAGTAATTGTGGGTCATCATCTCTGTCTTTGGGTTAATGCCACTCTGTGTGTGTTTGACAGTACAGGTGAGCCTGTGTGGCCATGTTTGGTGTACGTGTGTGATTGGGTGAGCATTTGTATGTGTGTACATGAGGCTGAAGGCTTGATTGTGTGGGACCCAGTGTGTGATTGTGGGCACAGAAAGATTAAACTTACTTGCCCGAGTTTAGACAGTTAGGAAGGACAGAACAGGGTCTTGAACCTAGGCAGTTGGGCTCCAGAGCCCTGGCTTTTAATTACTAAACTCTCTTGATCTTCTGTGAGAGTGAAAAATGGGGGCCTTGGGTTCTGAGGGTGTTGGATAGGATTGTCCCTGGTCTTGGACTAGGAACTGTCGGGATATGGGAACTAAATGTGGGTCTCTTGCTTCAGTCCCCTTGTGAGTCACAGGACCTAGTCTAAAGACATTGTAGTGAAGCCATCCTCAAATTGGCTGCTCCGGGGATAGAAAGCTCAATCTGAATGCCTGGTCTTCTTCACCTTAGGCCATGCAGGTTCAGATTTTAGCTTTGTCTTTGTCAAAACTCCTCCATGTTTGGTGCTGAGAGAGGCTGATCCACGGCTCTTTTTCTGATGTACCAAGCGAGCTACATTTTGGTTCTGACGTTCTTAGTTAATAAAGAGAAATGGTCTCATTTCCTTTCCAAATGTGTATAGAATGTGCGCAGGAACAAAGGTAGCACTTCTTTATGCCAGGAGTTGGCTCATGCAGTCTTGACACCGAGGAAAGAAAGGTTGTGGAAGATGGAGTAGCTCGCCCAAGGTCATGGAGCCAGTGAGTGAAGGAGTGGAGAGTCACCATGCACCTGGGGGCTGTATGAAGCCCTCGTCTTTAAACATCACCTTCTTTCAGAGACTGATGGCTCATCTCAGACCTGGAAGCTATTACCCAAGTGATACACCACTATTTTAAGACAAATTTAAAAGACACTTTTTGAGGGCACCTGGGTGGCTCAATCAGTTGAGCTTCTGACTCTTGATTTCAGCAGAGGTAATGGTCCCAGGGTTCCCGGTTCAAAGCCCACGTTGGGCTCTGCACGCACTCTCTCTAACCCCCTTCCTCTCCCCCTGTCTGCTTTAACTTTCTCTCTCTCTATAAAGTAATAATAAAAAGTAAAAAACATTTCTTTTATACAGCTGCTATGTAGGGTTCCCAGATACAGAGAAAACTTCATTGATTCTCTCTCGGGTTGCAAAGGCTTTTACGGACATTTTCAAGCTGCGTTGCACTAAGGAAATAACTTTCTTAGAGACTGATTGGCCAGTGCACAGTAGCCCAGATTTAGGGGGTCGTGTATCCTGAATTCTAGGTCAAACACAGCTATCCTCATTTTTGGAATGAAAAAATGTTGGCTCTGAAAGAACAATGAACGTATTTCAGGCTATGCAATTTGCTACTGGTTTGTATTAAAATTTCAGCAATGCCTGCCTATTTTTCTGTGCCACAGAAATGCCAGCTGTATTTCTGTGAAGTAATGAAGGTAACAGCTGCATCTCTGAAAATGCTTTTCTAGTAAATATATGGCATTGATTCCCCAGGTTATGTTACATAATTCCCATTCAGATATTGCAGGCTCTTGAAAGAGGACTCGTTTTTTTTTAATGTTTATTTTTGAGAGAGAGAGAGAGAGAGAGACAGAGTGTGAGTTGGGGGAGAGGCAGAGATAAAGGGAGACACAGAATCGGAAGCAGGCTCCAGGCTCTGAGCCATCAGCACAGAGCCTGATGCAGGGCTCAAACTCACGAACTGCAAGACCATGACCTGAGCCAAAGTCAGACACTTAACCAACTGAGCCATCCAGGTGCCTCTGTAAGAGGACCAGTTTTGAGTCTCATTGCAGCTTGATTCTTATGACTTTGAGCTGTTTAAGCTTTCTGAAACTCAGTTTTACTTGTTGGCAAGATAACGATAATAATATTTGTGAAGTTTTGTGAAGAATAAAGAAAATAATGACATATGCAGGGGTGCCTGGGTGGCTCAATTGGTTGAGCATCTGACTCTTGGTTTCAGCGCAGGTCATGATCTCAGGGGTCATGGAATCAAGCCCCAACTTGGGGTCTATGCTGTCAGTGCAGAGCCTGCTTGGGATTCTCTCTCTCTTTCTCATTCTGCCTCTCCCCTGCTTGTGTGCTCTCTCTCTCTCTCTCTCAAAATAAATAAACATTAAAAAAAAGATAATGACATATTCAACATGTGTAACATCACTATTTATATTATAGGAGACCCAGTAAGATTTATTTATTCATTAGTAAATATTTTTAAAGTTTATTTATTTATTTTGAGAGAGAGAGAGAATCCTAAGCAGGCTCCATGCTCTCAGTTGGGAGCCCAATGTGGGGTTTGATCCCACGAACTGTGAGATCATGACCTGAGCCAAAATCAAGAGTCAGTACTTAACCTGACTGAGACACCCAGGGGCCTCTATTTAACAAATATTTTTGAGGGCCTGCAAAGGTTCTGGGGTTATTTGTAACACTAGAGATACACCAGTGAACCAAACAAATCCCAGTTCTATTAGATCCCACACTGTTGTTTGTGGAGACAACAATAAACGGAGGAAAAAAAGTAACATGTCCAATGGTGTCAAAAGCTAAGAAGAAAAATTGCAATAAAGAAAAAGAGACTGGAAGGGAAGTTCTCTTTAGATAGAATTTTCAGGAAAGTCCCTCTCATGTGGTGACAACTGAGCATGGATAGGAACGAAGACAGGGAATCAGTCATGTTCAGGCAGAAGGAAAACTAAAGGTAACAGCCACTAAGGAGTGTGCCCAGTGTTTGAGGAGCTGTAAGAAAATCTGTGTGCTTACAGAGGGGTGAGCAAGGGGAATAAGGGTTGGAAATGAAGTCTAAGGGGCCGCCAAGGGCCAGATCATAAACCACTTTGTTGGCCATTTAGATTTTGTTGAGTTCAAGCTATGTGTTCTTAATACCAGTGAGGACTTCAGGGGTTAAATTAATCTTTGGCCTTTTCTCAGGTCTTAGGAGGGGACAGGGCTGGCCCTGTCCATAAAGAAATAAGACCATAAAGAAATAAGAGTTCTATCTTTGTGAATCTCAGATCAGCAATCAAGGACTACTCTGCCATTTTCCCCCCTTTAATTCTCCTTTCTCAGGACATTGTCCTCCAAAAGAGAAGACTGAAGAAGGAAGGAAGAATGGCTGTTGGACTTTGTAAAGCCATGTCTCAAGTAAGTTGGTGTTTTCACAAATTCTACCTCCTTTTTTAGGACTTTGGGACTTCAGAGAGACACAAAGAGCCCAATGAGCACTCTCACCACTTGTGTCTCTCAACTACTTCATATAATCTCTCTATAAATCATTTAGTATCTTTTTTACTCAGTGCTGTCTTGAAATATGTGATGGAAGAGAGCTATCCTTCGTAGATAGCTCATGATTTGTTATGCTGGAGATTAGTGCAAGTGGAATAAAGGACAGAGGTGTGATTACTGAATACCGTATTAGATAGGGAAGTCAAGGATGGCCTTTCTGAGGAAGCGACATTTAAGCAAAGAAAAATCTCAGTGAAAGTAGGGATTAGGTTTCATGGAGATTTGAATAAGAGCTTTAAAAGAAGAAGGAAGAGCAAATATGGAGTTATTATGGTGGGCACATGTTTGATGTGCTCTAGGAATGTCATCGAACCAGTGTCCTCAGGGAAATGAGCACTATGAGATCAGAGGAGCAGCTGGGGAACAGGTTATATAGGACCTTGAAACTCGCGACCAGAACTTTGAGTTTTGTTCTAAGGGTGAAGGATAGTCACTGGGGTGTTTGTGATGTGATTCGATTTACATTTTAAAAGGAAAATAGAAAGGAATTAAGGGTGGCCTGAGGTGATCAGTTAGGAGACTACCACAGTAATCCAGGTGGAAGGTGATAGCTGCCTGGACTGTGGTGGTATCATTGGAACTGCTGGGATCCGGGGTATATGTTGGAGATAGAAAATATGGGATTCGGTCAGGATTGGTTGTGGAGTGTGAGAGGAAGAAGTCAACAGTAACTACATAGATTTTTGACCTGGGCAACTGTACAAATGGCTGTGCCATTTACTGAGATGGAAAGACAGGGAAGAATGAGATGGGAATAAGAATTGAGTTCTAGATATATTAAGTGTGTGAGACCTGTTGGATATCCAAGTGCAAATATTGATTATATACCTAGAGTCATGGTTGGAAATGTGAATTTGAGAATCATTCATGTATTTAAAGCCATAGGACAGGATAGGATTATCTTGAGAGTAGGATTGTGAGTATAGATAGGAAAGAATCCCCAGGACTGAATTTGGGTATTCCCTAACTAGAGACTGACAAGAAAAGGAGGAATCAGCAAGAGAGACTGAGAAGGACTGATGTAGAAGGAAAACCAGAGAGTGGGGAAGTCAGGAGTACAGAGTATTTCATCGAGGTTATGATCAGCAGCACTAAACTCTTCTGAGAGATTGAGGAAGATGTAGACTAAAAACTGACCTTTAGATTTGTCAACATGGAAGCTGCTGATATTCTTGACAAGAGCTACTTCATCGAGGGGTTGAGATGAAAGCACCATTGCAGTGGGTTCATGAGGGAATAGTAGGCCCAAAAGGTGAGACTAGAGATGAGTCTAGACCTGCGCTGTCCAGTAATGAACCCCGTAGCCACATAAGACTGCTCTAAATTAAGATGTGCTACAAGTATAAAATATATACCAGATTTTTAATTATTATTATTATTTTTTATTTTAGAGAGAGAGAAAGAAAGAGTAAAAGTGGGGGAGAGGGACCGAGAGAGAGAGAGAGAGAGAGAGAGAGAGAGAGAATTTTAAGGAGGCTCCAAGGAGCCTGATGTGAGGCTTGATCCCAGAACCCTGGGATAATTGCCTGAGCTGAAATCAAGAGTTGGACATTCAACCAACTGAGCCACCCAAGTGCCCCAAATATATACCAGATTTTGAAGATTTAGTACAAAAAAAAATGTAAAACATCTCATTAATAATTATTTATTTATTTTATTTTTTATAGTTTATTGTCAAGTTGGTTTCCATATAACACCCAGAGCTCTTCCCCACAAGTGCCCTCCTCCATGACCACCACCCCCCTTCCCCTTCCCCCTCCCCCTTCAGCCCTCAGTTTGTTGAGTATATGTTGAAATAATATTTTAGATATAATTGGTTAAGTATATTATTACATTTACAAATTTCTATTTACTTTTTTTTCCTTTTTGCAATATAACCTAGTTGTTCAGCATGACATTTTGTCTTAAACTTCTTTAAATGTGCTTTATACTTTTTTCTTACTTTTTAAAAACAAGTTTTACAGTGAGATTGAATAAGATAATAACTGTAAAATGCTTATTAGGGTGTATGGCATGTAGTAATCGGTCAATAAATAACAGAATATAAATAGCAGCTATTCTTACTTTTTCATTATTTAAAATTTTTTAAAAATATATTTAGTTTTGAGAGAGAGAGAGAAAATGAGACAGTACGAGTCGGGGAGGAACAGAGAGAGGGACACAGAGTTGGAAGCAGGAGCCCAATGTGGGGCTTGAACTCACGAACCCTAAGTTCATGATCTGAGCCAAAGTGGGACACTTAACTGACTGAGCCACCCAGGTGCCCTCTAAAAATTTTGAATATGTGCCTTACATTGTATTTCCATTGGATATTGCTGATTTAAACAACTCTCTATTATTTTTTAAAAAGTTTTATTTATTTAAGTAATCTCTACACCCAGCATGGAGCTCGAACTCGCGATCCCAAGATCAAGAGTTGCATGTTTCTCCAACTGAGCCAGTCAGGTGCCCCGGAAGAGTTTTGTTATTAAGAGGAGTAAGGAAATGGGACAATAACTACCAGGAGATTATGGAAAGGATTTTATCTATTTATAAAATGAAAGATATTGCATCATTTTGTATATTAATAGAAATAATCTAGTAAAGTGAGAAAATACCAATAGTATAAGGGAGATATCTGATATCTTTCTGATAATTACAAGGGAGAGAGGTGACAGTGTCTTTGTGTGGACAAGTGAAGGGATTGGTCATAGATAGGAGCCTAGAGTTTTATCAATAGAAACAGAGGGAAGACAGCATATGAGTATAGATACAGGTCAGCAAGGACTTGTAATGAACAAGAAGATGAGGAGGTTCAAAGTGAGAGCAGGGGATGAGTTCGTGGTAGTTTGAGAGAGACAGAAACTATGAAATAGTCATGGGAGAGTAGGAAAGTGAATTTATTAGTGAAGTGTAGTGGTGCTTTTGTGGAATCTGTGGTCATGTCCTAGAAGTACACTGGGTCAACATTTTATCAGGCGGGGTTCCAGCAAGAAACTCAAAAGGGTTCTCTTTATAAGCTGTGATCAGCACATAGAGAAACCACAGAGGACAGTGCTATACCCTGGGACTCATAACAGTAAAACTAGGCCCGACCCCAGAGACGGAGAAATCTGAGTGCAGAGGGCCTCTGACGGGCACTGTGACCTCGGAGGGAAGGACTCAGACCACACAGGGCAGAGCTGCAAGGAGGCTGCCAGGGGAGTAAATAATGTGCTTCGCTCCCCTCTCTCTCATCTCTTGCCTGTGGCTGAACCCAACTGACAGTGGAGCTGGGAAAGGCAGTCTGTTAGTGCAGTTAATACAGGTCAGCCTCCCAGGACATAGAGAAGTGTAGAAGGAAGTTATACAACAGTATGTATTCATGTGATGGTTTTTCTCTGGCCACATCCATTCACATTTCTACTACGTAGAATAACCATATTTAATATGTGTTTATTTTTGCAACTTGATGGACAACAATATAACATTTAATTTGAAAGTACAAGCAAAAGAGATTATTTGCTCTGTAAACTTACAATATAAAAACTAGCTCAAAAAGTGGAAAACTAAACCCACTTGCAGGTTGGCTTTTGGCTGGCATCTGAGATCTTGGCACTAGATTCATTCTCTGCACTGATAGAGATTATTTTTAATGAAAAATGAGACCATACTCTGCAAATGGAACTCTCTCATTTTAAACATTGAGTGCTCTTCCTCCCGATGGATATATTCTAGGGAACTTTACCATTTATTCACCGAATGGCAAATATTTACTATTTAAAATGTGACTGCTTTTATAATAGACACTGGATATTCAAGAGCTTGTAAAACAGATATCCTTCCCTCATATAGGTTATAGTTCAGTGATGTAGGCTAAACTCTTATTTTTGGAAGTTTCTCCTTACATATGGAGTCTAAGTTTCAGACCATACCCTTTAGTTAAAGCCCAATTCAAGGCCTTTCTTCACTACTCTGACTCATGTCAGAATATAAAGGAATCATCCCTATAAGAATTTCTTGATACATAGTGTATGTAACATAAAACAGCCATACTCACATACTTTCATGTTATAAACTCATGTTTCATGCCATAAGCTAATTTTTTTCCTGTATATAGGCCTTTTTTATTCACAAAAATGTGAAATTTTTTTTCTTTCAAAATATTTGACAAACCTGGACATGTACTTGCTCCCCAATAATTAGTTTCCTTGGGCCACCTAGAGAACTCTGGCAGAATTCATCTTTTCTGCTAGGACCATATGGGAACACTTGGCAAATGAGATTTTTTTTTTTTTAATTTCAGGGTTTGGTGACCTTCCGAGATGTGGCTCTAGGTTTTTCCCAAGAAGAATGGGAATGGCTAGACCCATCACAGAAAGATTTATACAGAGATGTCATGTTGGAGAACTACAGGAACTTGGTATGGCTTGGTAAGGATGTCTCTCCCATAATTCAGAATCTTCCCTCTGATGTGTTTTTGCTTCCTCCAGTAGGAATATCTAGGTCATCTTATGTGCTTACCTGAAATCTCTTCTTCCTATTCCCAGGAAATAATTTGAAATCATTTCAAAGAGTTAGGAATGAGTAGTTCCCAATGTTGAAGGATGGTTTGGAATAGCCACATCAGTATGGCATAAGAATTTGTTAAATTGCAGATTATAGGGTCCCACTGTAGACCTACAAAATCAGAAACTCTGGTAATAGGCCCAGTAGTTTAGGTTTTAATGAGCCCTCCAAATGATTCTGATGCCCATTTAAGTTTGAGAACCACTATGGTTTCTGATTCAGTAGGTGTGGATTGGGGCCTGAGAATTTGCTTTTTTTAAAGTTTATTTATTTACCTTGAGAAGGAGAGAACACATGCTTGCTGAGCAAGCAGGGAAGAGGCAGAGAGAGAGGGAGAGTTAGAGAATCCTAAGCAGGCTTCAAACCATCAGCATGAAACCCAAGCTGGGGCTTGAACTCACAAACCACAAGATTTTGACCTGAGCCAAAATCAAGAGTAGGACTCTTAACTGACTGAGCCACTCAGGTGCCCCGAGAATCTGCAATTCTAATAAGTTCCTAGGTGGCGGTGCTTCCGCGTTAGCACTTTGAGAACCACTGCTGTGGAAGAAGTTTCATCTTCATCCTTCATACCAACATGGTTCCATTCTCTCGCCCTTTCTCTAATTGCCTTTCTTGCCTAATAACCAAGAGATTGAGTTTGAGTCCTCGAAAGGCTATGGCAACATGATTCTTTCTCTGTTTGTCTCTTTCTTGCTCTCATTTTTCTTCTTCTGTAAACAGGACTCTCCATGTCTAAGCCCAACATGATCTCCTTATTGGAGCAAGGGAAGGAACCTTGGATGGTGGAAAAAGAAATGTCAGATGGTCCATATGCTGGTGAGTGACAGGAAACTGGGCAAGGAGGGTTGTTGTAAGATGACATCCCAAGTGGCCATGAGAAGGCTGCCCTGCACTTGAGGCTGCCTGGGCTTGGTGGGGTGGGTTTCTATTTTTATCAAAGTATATGCTCTACGGTTATTCTAGAAATACCTCGAATCTCAGTCCTTGCCACCTCTTCTTTTCCCTTTAGGATCAGAAATGTATACATTTCCAGATTTCATTTTAGAGTTTTTATTTTTATCAGAGTTATTATTAAAGTTATGCATGCACATTGCTTGACGAGTCAAGTAGTTGTACAAGGTGAATTCCCTTAAAAAAGGCAGTCTCTTGTCCTCTTCCCTAGTTTCCCTCTCTTAATGGGATCAACTTTCTTTACTTTTGCAACTTTTTTGATGTTTCCTTCATTTCTTTAATATGTTTACGATGCTAGTTCTGAATTACTTTTTCTTCTTTATCTTCTAAGAAAATAAGAAATTTTTTTGAAAATAATGTAATACTTTCTTATCCTGAATCAAATACATATGTGTATGCATGCTCGCGTGCATGTTTACGCACACACACACACACACACACACCCACTTCCATCTCCCCATCTCCCCAGTAACATAATTTTGATTGAATCACTGTTCAGGGTTTATATTATTATGGCTATTAATTGCTAGTCATAGCCATGCTGTGTATATACCAAGATTACTTTTTCTATACAACTTTTTTTTAATGTTTATTTTTGAGAGAGAGAGAGAGAGAAAGAGCGCGCAAGTGGGTAAGGGGCAGAGAGAGAGGGAGACACAGAATCTGAAACAGGCTCCAGGCTCTGAACTGTTAGCACAGAGCCTGATGTAGGGGTCGATCTCAGAACTGTGAGATCATGACCTGAGCCGAAGTCAGATGCTCAACCAACTGAATCACCGAGATGCCCCTTCAAACAACCTTTTATTTTTCCTGGAGTTAATAATTTCTGGGGGAGGGGGCAGAAATGTCGTCTATTTGGTTTTTTTCCTTGACTTTCTATATACATATTACTCAATTCCCAACTCCCCATCAACTGTCTAACTCTCTTAAGACACTGAGACACAAAGGCCATCTGCTCATTTTATCATCTTGGAAGAATCTCTCCCAGACTCTTCAGATGTGCTTCACTCCAGACAAACGGCTCATTACATCTGCATGCACTCAGTTTGGGTTTATCTGATGTTTTCTCATGATTAGATTGAGGTAATGCATTTTTGGAAAAAGTGCAACAGAAGTAATGTTAGGTTTCTTTCAGTGCATCATAGCAAAGGATTCATAATATCGATACATCTTTGATTGCTTGGTAAATGTGGTGTCTGCACAAAGTTACTATTTTTCTATTTGTAATTAATAAATATCTTGGGGGAGATACTTTGAGGCTATTCAGTTTCTTTGAAACTTTTGCCCACTAATTTTAACATCAATTGCTCCATTGGATCTTGTTTGCAACAGTTATACTGTGGTATTAGACCTAATGTTGATTTTTCCATTTCCCTCCTTTCTTTACCCATATTAATTAGGATTGTCTTATAGAGAACAACTCTTTCTTCCATTTGCTTATTTATTCAGTTATTTCTTTATGGAATCGTGGATTTTTTTTTCTGGGTGAGATAAATCCAAGGAATCATTATCTTGTGGCTCAAATTGCCCCAGCTTTAACTATTTGGATATCCTTGCAGTCGGTTTCTTTGACCTTTTAACATGCCCCCATCCGTTTTTGAGCACTTCCTTCCTCCCCGCCTCCAGGTGTTCCAGGTTCGTCGTGTTTTCCTTCCCCAGCCTTGAATCGGGTCCTGCTCGCAGGAGCTCTGGTTCCTTTTACTGGGAAATGATGTTTAGAAACCAAGGTGTAGATGCCATGAGTGCTCATTGCCACTGGGGTGTCATTGCCCCTAGACCCTCGCAGCAGACTGAGCTGGAAAATATTTGTATTATACCAACACACACAGGTACACAGGACATTTCTACATTTATTTCTGTCTCAGTCTTTTTTGTATATTAAAATCATCAGTTTATGTTGATATCTTGATTCTAGTCTCACTCCATTGAGCCTATTGTAGCCTTCTTCCGTTACTTACCTGCAGTTTCTTCCTCTAACATAAGAAACCATTTTATTAAACAACTAAAATTATTTGCTCAATTTTAGTATACACAAAATTTGAGAATTTCCAAGACACTCCTCTGGGAGAAAAAAATTTACTAACTAGATTACATTATTTATATATGGTTCTTTTTGTCCTTAGTCTTACAGGATTCAGCCAAAATACTATTTTTTTTTCAAAGTTACTTAGAATAGTTCTTTTAGGTTCATTTATTACTGTTTGTGTTCTGTTTGGGTTTCTACCACATCCTGGTTGGTTTTAATTATTTATTTATTTTTTGGTATCTGAAACATGATTATGCTTTTGAGAATCATAGCTATACAGAACTATGTCCTCAGAAATGTGTTACTCTCTCCTCATCCCCAGCATCCTATTTCTATTCCCTTAACTTCTTCCTACCTCTTTCTTGCCTCATCTTGTAGATCACCAGTCTCTTTATTTTCAGCTTTGTCCTTTTTATGTTTCTTTTGTACAAATGAGCCAACATACGTGTAGTTCTTCGTAAGTCCTTGTATGTTACATGAAAGGTAGCATACTATAGATACACTTTGCATTTTACTTTTTTTACTTAACTATATAAACCAGAATCACTCCATATTATTCATGGAGATCTTCCTCATTTAAAAAAGTATTTATTTTTGAGAGAGAGAGGAAGAGAGATCACAAGCAGAGGAAGGGCAGAGAGGAGACACCGAATCGGAAGCAGGCTCCAGGCTCCGAGCTGTCAGCACAGAGCCCTGAGCACAGCTCAAACCCACCAACCGCAAGATCATGACCTGGGCCAAAGTCAGACTCTTAACCGCTTAACCGACGGAGCCACCCAGGTGCCCCTCTTCCTCATTTTTTTTTAACAGCTGCAAAATAGTCTATTATGGGGGTGTTGTGGTAATTTATTTCACTACTTTATGACGTGTGGTCTTTCAGGATGTTCGCACTGTTTTGTAGTTATAGCCGGTGCTTCAGGAAATAACCTTGTTTGTATGTATTTTCATAATGTCAAGGCTGTGTTTTTGGGAGAGATTATTGGATATGGGATTCCTAAGTGCGTATGTAGTTTAATTCCCCTCCAGAAAGGTTTTACCAGACTACTTCTGTATTAATTTTGTATTGCTGCTGTAACAAATTACTACAAATTTAGGGACTGAAAACGACAGGAATTTATTATCTTATAGCTCTAGAGGTTAGAAGTTGAAAATGGGTCTTATAGGACAAAAATCAAGATGTCAGCAGCCTGCCTTTTTTGCGAATGCCCTAGGGAAGAATCTGTTTCTTGCCTTTTTATGCTTTTTTTAAAGGACCTGTACTCACCCTTTTAATTTTTAAAAATCACTTTATTTGGGGGGCACTTAGGTGGCTTAGTCACTTAAGCATCCGACTTTGGCTCAGGTCATGATCTTGCAATTCATGAGTTTGAGCCCCGTGTTGGGCTCTGTGCTGATGGAGCCTGGAGCCTGCTTTGGGGTCTGTGTCTTTCTCTCTCTGTCTCCCCCACAGCCCCCAGTCTCACACTCTGTCTCTCTCTCTCTCTTTCTGTCAAAAATAAATAAACATTAAAAAAAATCATTTTTTACATGTAGCATTTATATGCAGTATGGAATTGAGTCTTGCTTTGTGGGCCAATCAAGTACCATTTCCGTTTAATGGTGGAAGTGCAGTTACATTGTTGATATGTTTGGGTTTAACTCTGTATGTTGTTTTATGTGATGTTTTCTGGTATTTACAGGTTTTTTTTTTTGGTATTTACAGTTTTTAAAAAAGACTTTCACTTACGTGTTTTCTTAGCCTTTCATTTTAATACTATAGTTTTTATAATAACTAGGAAGATTTTTTTTTTGTTCTAGTGTTGTTTTTTAAATTTGGGGGAGGGCGGGGGGAGAGAGAGACAGCAGGAGAAGGGCAGAGGTAGAGAGAGAATCCTAAGTCGGCTCCATGCCCAGGGCGGAGCCTGGCTCAGCGGGGCTTGGTCTCTTGACCCTGAGATCTTGACCTGAGCCAAAATCCAGTGTGGATGCTTAACTGACTGAACCACGCAGGCGCCCCCTTTTGTTCTAGTGTTACTGTGCTCTGTTTCTGTGGACAGTATTTCTTCCTCCTATTACTTAATCAGTTGGCTTTAAATAAGCTAGCCCTTGATTTTTTTCTTTGTCTATTACAGATGAGTCAATAAGTAGGTTTGTTTTATCTCACACCTTCACTTCCCAAATTTTGTTAGTTGTGTGCTTTTTATATTGTCACGGCAGAGTATATTTACACGCTGTTCTGTCGCATTTATCACAGCCTTTCATTTCGTCTTACTTCCATAGTTAAGTATCGTCAGTGTTTTTCCCTAGGTCCTCTTGCTAGTATTTCTCTGGACGTCTCTTGGTCGGCTGAAGGCTGTCCTCTAGCAGTTTCCTCAAAAAGAGTTCGTGAAAATGATGCCCCCCCAAGTTCTATCTTGTTCGTAATTGGCCATTCTTTCCTTAAATTTATTATAGCATAGTATTAATATTGAATATTTTTAAAAAGAAGTTTGATGCCAGCTTGATATTTTCCCTTTATGTATATAATTAGCTTTAATTTTGTTCTGGTCTCCCAGATGGTTCTTTCATTTTAAAGTTATTTAATTAGAGTATGTCTCAGTCTGACTGTTTTGGATCACATTTCCTGGCATGTGTGTTCTCTTTCAGGATGGGGCATCGAGTTTTTATTTCAGAAAACATTTTTATTTATTTTTTATTGACAAAGTGAAGAATACAGGAAAGCACAGGGACTAATACAATAAATGGCTGCCGCCCAGAATTGATCACTGTTAATACTTTGACATACTGTATTTCTTGATGAAGAGATAAACCATCTTACGTACACGTTCTCTTTCTCATTCTCAGTTCACTTTTCCTCATCTGCTTCTTGCTCTGAGAAGCAACAACAGTCATGAAATCATCCTATGTCCTTCTAAATCATTTTGTAAACATGTTATGTAAATATTTATGCATCTGTTAAGAAAAGTTTTGGGGCACCTGGGTGGCTCAATCGGTTAAGTGTCTGACTTCGGCTCAGGTCATGATCTCACGGTTCATGGGTTCGAGCCCGCGTCTGGTTCTGTGCTGACAGCTCAGAGCCTGGAGCCTGCTTCAGATTCTGTGTCTCCCTCTCTCTCTGCCCCTCCCCTGCTCATGCTCTGTCTCTCTCTCTTTCTCCAAAAAAAAAAAAAAACATTTAAGAAAATTTAAAAATGTTTTTATTTTCTTTAACATTTATTTATTTTGAAAGAGAGAGAATGTGTGTGTGCACACACAAGCAGAGGTGAGGCAGAAAGAGAGAGAGAGAGAGAGAGAGAGAGAGAATCCCAAGCAGGCCCCGCACTGACAGTACAGAGCCTGATGTGGGGCTCAGTCCCGCAACTGTGAGATCATGACATGAGCTGAAACCAAGAGTCAGTCGCTTAACTGACCGAGCCACTCAGGTGCCCCAAAAGTTTTTATTTTCATAGGTAGTATTCTTTACATTTTCTTCTACAACTTGCTTGTATTACTCAACATTTTTCTGAAATTTATCCTTGGTAAATCTATATGTAATGTAGTTCCATTTTTTTAAACTATTGTATACTATTGTACGTTTTGTGTAACTCTTTCCCCACCGATGGCCATTTAGATTGTTTCTATTTTTTGTGATCTTACATAGGAGCAAGATGTGCCTGTGCACATGCACATAAGTTTGTCAAGGATTTGTACATAGTAGCAAAATGCACACTTTGGTTTATTAGATACTCAAACTGCTTTTGAACATGATGCTATTAGTTTATACCTACTGAAAGTACCTGAGAGCTCTCATTTCCTTCCCCCTGGACACCCTCCAACTTCAGTTTGTGACACTGCCCGTGATACATGTTTACCAGTATGATGAAAGAGAAATGCTCTTGAAGTTGTTTTAATTTGCTTAGTGAGACTGAGTATTTTTCTGGAAATGCACTGTCCATTTAGTATTTCTCTTCTGTGAATTACCTCCTCATATTTTTAACCCATTCTCTGAGGTAAGGTTATTTGGCTTTTTTGTATTGACTTTTAGGACTTAAAAAAAATTCTTTTTATTTTAGAGAGAGAGAAAGTGCATGTGAGTGGGGTGGGGAAAGGGAGAGAAAAAGGGAATCTTAAGCAGGCTCCATGCTGAGTGTGGACATCCTGCAACCCCGGGATCATGACCCAAGTCAGAATTACCTCAGGGGCGCCTGGGTGGCTCAGTCAGTTGAGTGTCTAACTGGCTCAGGTCATGATCTCACAGTCCGTGGGTTCGAGCCCTGCGTCAGGCTCTAGGTTGACAGCTCAAAGCCTGGAGCCTGCTTCAGATTCTGTGTCTCCCTTTCTCTCTGCCCCCTCCCCCCTCACTCTCTGTCTCTGTCTCTCAAAATAAGATAAAGAAAAAAATAAAAATAAATAAAAATAAATGACCTCAGTCAACTGACTGAACCACCCAGGTTCCCCTAGAACTTTGTGTATGTTTGTGTGTGTCTATATATATATTCTGAGTATTAATCATTTTTCTATGATGTGTGTTTTTGTTGTCTTTTCCAGACTCTCCCTTGCCTTTTACCTTTGTGGTGTTTTCTCTCATCCAGTTTTTTTTTTTTTAATGTTTATTTATTTTTGAGAGAGACAGCATGAGATGGGGAGAGGCAGAGAGAAGGGGAGACAGAGGATTGGACCCTTACCCTTCTGAGCCACCCAGGTGCCCCGACTCATACAGAAGTTTTTAATGATAGTGTCAGATTCACTCATCTTTTCCATTACAGTTTGTTCTTTATTGTAGTCTTGTTTACTAAATCTTCCCCTAGCTGAGGTTGTAAAGATATTCTCCTGTATTATTTTTATTATTTTTTTTGATGTTTATTTATGTTTGAGAGAGAGAGTGTGTGAGTAGGAGGGGCAGAGAGAGAAGGAGACACAGAATCCAAAGCAGGCTGCAGGCTCCAGGCTCTGTCAGCACAGAGCCTGACGTGGGGCTCGAACTCATGGACCTCAAGATCATGACCTGAACCGAAGTCAGACACTCAACTGACTGAGCCACCCAGGAGCCCCTCCTGTATTTTTTTTTTTAAGTTTATTTATTCATCTTGAGGAAGACAGAAAGCACGAGTCAGGGAGGGGCAGAGAGACAGAGAGGGAGAGAGGGAAAATCCCAAGCAGGCTCTGCACTGTCAGCACAGAGCCTGATGTAGGGCTTGAACCCTTGAACCACGAGATCATGACTTGAGCCAAAGCAGGATGCTTAACTGACTGAGCTACCCAGGCTCCCCCTCCTGTATTATTTTTTAATTGTTTTAAGGTTCTGTTTTACAGTCTTTTCCTGTAATACATCTGGCCTTTAATTTTAAAATATGATGTATTAGGCCTTTTTTTCCACATGGAGTTTTCCCAGTACTGTTTGTCCGTTTCCTCTCTATTAATTATAATGTCACCTCTGAAATATATTCAAGTCCTTATGTTTGCATGAATCTTGTTTCTGTCCTCTGTTTTTTTGTTCCATTGATCTATTTACTTATTCCTAAGCCAATGTTATACTATTTTCCTTCCTATGTAGCATTATATTCCTTTAAATTTTTGGTTATTGTTGGTATACAGAAAAATTATTAATTTGCTTATATGTATCTATCTAGCCAATTTATAATACTCTTTTTTCTAGTAAGTTTTCAACAATTCTCTGAGTTTACTAGTCAACATAAATCTAATTATTTTAACAAAGCCTCAGTGAATAAAAACAATAGAGATTGTTTCTTGTACATGTCACAGTCTCTGGTGTGAGGTTATCTGGAGCCTCTGCTGCGTGCTGTCATTCAGATATCAGCCTTATTCCATCTGTTGGCTGCCTCACCTCTTAGGACTCACCATTGCATTGAAGCCCTCTGCTGAATCCTCTGAGAAAGAAAGGGAGGAGATAGAAACACACACATACACACAAATGGATGACGAATCTCTCAGGACTTAAAAAAATTTTTTTTAATGTTTATTTATGAGACAGAGAAAGACAGAATGCGAGCAAGGGAGGGGCAGAGAGAAAGGGAGACACAGAATCTGAAATAGGCGCCAGGCTCTAAGCTGTCAGCACAGAACCTGATGCAGGATTTGAACCCACAAACTTTGAGATCATGACCTGAGCTGAAGTCGGTCACTTAACCAACTGAGCCACCCAGGCGCCCCAGGACATTTTTAATGGACTGGCCTGGAAGTACCATTTGTGGCCTCTATCACTTTTGATTGCCCAGAATTCAGTCACTTGGTTGCAAGGGAGTCTAAGAGATGTAGTTTCCTGCGTCGTAGGAGGAAAAGGCAAAGTATTTGCTGGATGTAATAATACCTTTCTAGTATATATATTCCCTTTTCCCTTTTCTTATTTTAATTCTACTTTATCAACCACAGTTTCCATATTTGTGTTGAACAATTGCTACAATTTTTTTCTTTCTGATATGGTGGGACAGTTTTAGGGGTTTCAAACTAAATGTGGCTATTTTTTTTTCTATTTCCAGTGCTATGTATTATATCTGTGGATGTATATATTTTAAGCACAAGAGGCTTTTGGATTTTATATATTTTCAGCATCTTTCAAGGCAGTTATTTTTTTCTCTTCTTATAGAAGAAAAATTCTATAAGAATTTATAGTAGAGGCACCTGAGTGGCTCAGTTGGTTAAGCATCGAACTCCTGATTTGGGCTGAGGTCAGAACCTCACGGTCATGAGATCAAGCCTGGCGCTGGGCTCCAAGCGGAGCGTGGACTGTGCTAAAGACGCTCTGTCTGGGGCGCCTGCGGGGCTCAGTCTGTTGGGCGTCTGACTTCGGCTCAGGTCATGATCTCGCAGTTTGTGGGTTCAAGCCCCGCGTCAGGCTCTGTGCTGACAGCTCCGTCAGACTCTGTGTCTCCCCCTCTCTCTGCTCCTCCCATGCTCATGCTATGTCTCTCTCTGTCTCTCAATAAATAAAAATGTTAAAAAAAAAGATTCTGTCTCCCCCACTCATGCTCTCCCTTAAAATAATAAATATTTTTAAAAAAGAATTTGAAAAACAAACAAAAAAGAATTTATAGTAAAAATTTCCTCTTGCTGAACTATTTTTATATTTCTGGATTGCATACTTGCTCCTGTGTATTATTCATTTAATATGGTGCTTGATTCAATTTTTGGTATTTAAAGTTCTGCCTGTTATCCATGGGGGAGAACAGTCTGATATAAGGGCAGTGAAATAGATCAGTGGAACAGCAGACCAAGTACAGAAATAAACCCATGTACCTATGAGAATTTAGTATTCAGTAAAGGTAGCATTTCAAATCAGCATGAAGAGATTTTTTTAAAAAGTCAAGGATATATTTTTATAACACTGGATTTGGGGAAGTCTTTCTTAAAATGACATCAAGGCCAGACTCTCTAATGGAGAACTGGGAGAGTTGACTTCCTAACATGTTTTCAAAAATGTTACCGAAAGCACTCTAAATGAAGATGACACATGACCATAAAAAACGATGATTTGAAAAAAGTGGCAGTTTGAGGGAAAAAATACTGTGAAGCCTTAATGCCATAAATTTATAAATGACTTCTATAAACACTTAAAAGAAAATGCTAGTGCAATTAAAGTATATGTAAAGGATATGAATAAAGAATTCACCAAAGAGAAAACTACAAAATACATAGTTGGTACATATATTTTACATAAATATATAAAAATGCTCTATTTTATAACCATAAATTTAGAAATTATAAAATAATGAGGTACCCGTTCCTTACAGGGGCAAAGATTTTAGAATGTTAGGATAGATGAGTTTGACAACATGTACTTTATGTTCTGGTAGGAATGCAGACTGACAATTACTTTGGAGAGCAGTTTGGCAACGGATATTAATAGTTAAAATATGTATATAGTTTTATTTAATTCTTTTATAAGTCTATAGAAATATAAAATTGTTCAAAAACACACTGCTGGTTATTTGATTTATAAGTGATTACTTTTTTTAAAAGTTGGTGGGACGCCTGGGTGGCTCAGTCGGTTGAGCCTCCGACTTCGGCTCAGGTCAGATCTCACGTTCGTGGGTTCGAGCCCCGCGTCAGGCTCTGTGCTGACAGCTAGCTCAGAGCCTGGAGTCTGCTTCCATGTCTGTGTCTCCTCCTCTCTCTGCCCCTCCTCCTCTCATGCTCTGTCTCTCTTTGTATCAAAAATAAATTAAAAAAACATTAAAAAAATTTTTTAAAAAGTTGGTTATGAGGAATCATAAAAAATATGAGATATTTTATTTTAACTTTAAAGCATATATATGAATATTCATTAATTTTCTGATATTGTTATAAAGCCTTTATTTGAAAACAGTCTGTGGGAGTTTAACACTGTCCTCCTTACATGAACCACACTCCAGATGTATCTGGAGTATCTATTGCTGACTTTTTTTAAGCAAAGCAAAACATTTTCAAACCAATGTTGAGTATAAAATTTACATAGAGATTTTACATCTTTAATAGGCTTTCACAATTCTTTTCCACACTGAATACAAAAACAGGTTTTTAAGTGACCCACATTTAGCCTATTTTTATAAAACTTTGAACTTAGTTTTCATAAAAAAATAACTTTCTTAGTCTTTCTCAGTCTGACTTATTTCACTTAGCATAATTCCCATTAGGTCCATATGTTTTCACTTATATTTGGAATCCAAGAAAACAAAACAAATGAATAAGCAAACTCAAAGAAGAATCAGACTTATAAATATGGAGAACAAACTGATGGTTGCCAGTGGGAAGGAAGTGGAAGGAGGGGGTAATGGTGAAGCGGGGGAGATACAGGCTTCTAATGATGGAATGAATAAGTCATGGGAAGGAATAAAACATGCAGCACAGGGAATCCAGTCCGTGGGATTATAATAGCAGGAAGTGCTGATGCATAGGAGCACATGTACCCCAATGTTCACAGCAGCACTGTCAACAGTAGCCAGATCATGGAAAGAGCCTAAATGTCCATCACCTGATGAGTGGATCAAGAAGATGTGGTATATATACACAATGGAGTACTACATGGCAATGAGAAAGAATGACATATGGCCCTTTGTAGGAAAGTGGATGGACCTTGAGGGTGTCACGCTAAGCGAAATAAGTCAGGCAGAGAAGGACAGATACCATATGTTTGCACTCATAGGTCTAACAGGAGAACAGGGGAGACCTAATGGAGGACCAGGGGGAGGGGAAGAGGGAAAGAGAGTTGGGGAGAGAGAGGGACTCAAAACCTGAGAGACTATTGAATACTGAAAACGAACCGAGGATTGAAGGGGGCGGGAAGGGAGGTGGTGGTAATGGAGGAGGGCACTTGTGGGGAAGAGCACTGGGTGTTATATGGAAACCAATTTGACAATAAACTATTAAAAAAATAAATAAACATTAAAAAATTAAATTGCTTTAAAAAATAACTACCCCCTCAATTCTGCTTATGATAAGGCTTTAAATAAAATTTTGTCAAACTAAAAAAATAATAGCATTGTATGGTGACAGGTGGTAGCTACACTTGTGGGGAACATAGCATCAGATTTACGGAATTTGAATCACTATGTTGTATACTTGAAACAAATGTAACATTGTATTTAAATATTATTTTTCTCCAAATTTTAGTTAAAATTCCAGTTAGTTAACATACAGTGTAATATTAGTGTCAGGTGTAGAATTTAGTGATTCATCACTTGTGTGCAAACTCAGTGCTCATTACAAGTGCCCTCCTTAATACCCATCACCTATTTAGCCCATCCCCCTGCCCACCTCCCTCCAGTAACCATCAGTTTGTTCTCTGTAGTTAAGAGTCTGTTTCTTGGTTTGCTTCTCTCTTTTTTGCCCCTGCTGTATTAATTTGTTTTGTTCCTTAAATTCCACATATGAGTAAAATCATACGGTATGTGTCTTTCTCTGACTTCTTTTGCTTAGCATAATACTCTATAGCTCCATGCACATCATTGCAAATGGCAACATTTCATTCATTTTTTTATGGCTGAGTAATAATCCATTGTAGATATGTACCACATCTTTATCCATTCATCAGTCAATGGATATTTGGGGTGTTTCCGTAATTTGGCCCGACACCTCTGCTGTAAACCGGGGTACATGTATCCCTTCCCATCAGTGTTTTTGTAAACTTGGGGTAAATTCCTAGTAGTGCAGTTGCTGGATTGTAGGTAGTTCTATTTTTAACTTTGTGAGGAACCCCAATTCTGTTTTCCACAGTGGCTGCGTCAGTATACACCACTAGTGTAAGACGGTTCCTCTTTCTCCCCATCCTTGTCAATACTTGTTGTTTCCTGAGTTCAAGTTAGCCATTCTGATTGGTGTGAGGTGATATATCACTGCAGTTTTGATTTGTATTTCCTTGTGATGAGTGATAATAAGCATCTTTTCATGAGTCAGGTAGCCATCTGTATGTCTTATTTGGAAAAATGTCAATTCATGTCTTCTGCCCATTTCTTCACTGGATTCTTTGTTTTTTGGGTGTTGAATTTGATAAGTTCTTTATATATTTTGGATACTAACCCTTCATTAGATATGTCATTTGCAAATATCTTGTCCCATTTTGTAGGTTGCCTGTTAGATTTGTTGATTCCTTCTCTGTGCAGAAGTTTTTTATTTTGATTAAGTCCCAATAGTTTATTTTTGCTTTTGTTTCCCTTGCTTCAGGAGACATATCTAATAAGAAGTGGCTTGGGGCACTTGGGTGACTCAGTCGGTTAAGCATCTGACTTTCACTCAGGTCATGATCTCACGGTTCGTGGGTTCAAGTCCCATGTTGGGCTCTATGCTGACAGCTAGCCCAGAGTCTGGAGCCTGTCTTCAGATTCTGTATCTCCCTCTCTCTCTCTGACCCTCCTCTGCTCGTGCTGACTCTCACAAATAAATTAAAAAACAACAACAATTAAAAAAAAAAGTGGCTATGGCTGGTGTCTAAGAGGTTACTGCCTATATTCTCCTCTAAGATTTTGATGGTTTCAGATTTCACATTTAACCCATTTTGAATTTATTTTTGTGTATGGTGTAAAAACGTGGTCCAGTTTCATTCTTTTGCATGTTGCTGTCCAGTTTTCCCAACACCATGTGTTGAAGAGACCCATCTTTTTCCATGGATATTCTTTCCTGCTTTGTCGAAGATGAATTGACCATATACTTGTGAGTTCATTTCTGGGCTGTTCAGTTCCATTGATCGGAGTATGTGTTTTTGTGCCAGTACCATACTGTCTTGATGGTTACAGCTTTGTAATATAAGTTGAAGTCTGGAATTGTGATGCCTCCAGCTTTGCTTTTCTTTTTCAAGATTACTTTGGCTATTCGGGGTCTTTGTGGTTCCATACAAATTTTAGGATTGTTTGTTCCAGCTCTGTGAAAAATACTGTTGGTATTCTGATAGGGATTGCATTAAATGTGTAGATTTCTTTGGGTAATATAGACATTTTAACAATATTTGTTATTCTTCTGGGGCTCCTATAATATGAGTCTTATGACTTTTGATGGAGTCACTGAATTTTCTGTCTATTCTTGTGATCCGTAATTCTCTCTCTCTTTTGTTCAGCTTCATTATTTCCCGTTATCCCTTATTTGTTCCTCTGCTTTTTCATCCTTGTGATGATTACTTCCAGTCTGTTTGAATCTCAGTTATTGTATTTTTCATTTCTCACTGATTGTTTTCTCACTCTAATCTCTGTGGTAAAGGCCTCCCTGAAGTCTTCCATTTTTTTTCTCAAGCCCAGTGAGTATTCTTATGATTATTTCTTTAAGTTTTCCATCAGGCATATTACTAATATCTGTTTTGATTAGATCTTGGCTCTGACCTTTTCTTGTTCTGTCTTTTGGGATGAATTCCTACACCTTGACATTTTAAGTTCTGACTTCTGTGTGTTAGAAACGCCTGTTATGTCTCCTGCTCCTAAGAGCAGTGGCTTTATGAAGAGAAGCTCATATAGTGTCCGGGGCCTGGTGCTTCAGGGCATGTCTGTGGTGTGTACTATGCACCCTCTGTCGTCGTGTTTTTCGGCTGCTCTATCCTTCAGGCCAGTCGTCTGCAGAGGCGCCCTTGCCTGCAGTGGGCAGTGTTTGGTCCTTGGCCAGAATGTGGTGAGTTTTAACTAGATGTGGTCTGATATGCACTTGAAACTATTTAACATTGTGTGTCAATTATGCTCAAAAACATTTTTTTTAATCTCTCAGCACTCATTAATTTTTTTTTTTTTTTTTTGAGATAGAGAGAGACAGAGCATGAGCAGGGGAAGGGCAGAGAGAGAGAGGGAAACAGAATCCTTAGCACATTCCAGGCTTGGAGCTGTTAGTACAGAGCCCAATGCAGGGCTTGAACTTAGAAACTGTGAGATCATGACCTGAGCTGAGGACGTTCGTCCGACTGAGCCACCCAGGTGCCCTTCTTTCAGCACTCATTTAATTAACTAAATATTAAGGTGTTTGCTTATAAACACCACCTGAACTAAAAAGTTTGAGAACAAAACTGAATGGTGGCAAGCAAGTAACCCAGATTTCGGGATATGAGTACAAAAATCTATTAAGATGCCTGCCTTCCTATGTTATGGTTCATTCTGTGAATGGGGTGGTTTTGTTTGTACTGACATGGGAAAATGTCTACAGTGTTTTAAGTTTTATTTAAAACATTTTTAATGTTTATCTATTTGAGGGGGAGGGGCAGAGAGAGCAGGAGACAGAAGATCCGAAACAGCTCTATGCTGACAAAAGAGAGCCCAATGCAGGTCTCAGACTGATAAACCGTGAGATCATGACCTTAGCTGAAGTTGGACACCCAACCGACTGAGCCACCCAGGCGCCCTGACAGTATTTTAATTTTTTTTCTTAATATATATGTTTTTTTTGAGTAAACTTCATCATCCTGAATACACCTAGTTGAAGGGAGGCTCATGGAAAAAACACATGGAAGGATTCCATATCAATCTGGATATGCATGAGAGGTGCAGCTAAGGACCAGAGTTAAGGCTGCTCTATAACATTTTTCCTTTTTACTTTTTTAAAATAATCTCTACACCCAATGTGGGGCGTGAATTTACAATTCTAAGATCAAGAGTCACATGCTATAATGACTGAGCCAACCAGGCACCCCTTTCCTTTTTTCTTTTATTAAAAACTTTTTTAATGTTTATTTATTTGTAAGAGAGAGAAAGAGACAGAGCATGAGTGGGGGAGGGGCAGAAGCAGAGGGAGACCCAGAATCCGAAGCAGGCTGCAGGCTCTGAGCTGTCAGCACAGAGCCGGACGCGGGGCTCACACCCAAGGCCCTGAGCTGAAGTTGGATGCTTAACCGACTGAGCCACCCAGGCATCCCTCTTTTCTTTCTTTTCAATAGAAATAATATTTATTAGAAAATATTCAAGCAATTAACAAATGTATAAAGTAGAAAGTATACTCTTTCAAGATATCATCCAAAGACCACTTCTATTCATGGTTAGATCTGTATTTTTCTACAATGTCCCTTGCACAGATACACACACACACCACACACAATTTTTATATGCATCTGTTTTCAACTGTAAAAAAATTTTTTTTAACTTAAAACATTATGTTGCTGAGGATGTGGAGAAGAAGCAACCCTAGTGTATTACTGGTGGGAATTTAAACTGGCACAGCCACTGCGGAAAACAGTATAGAAGTTCCCCCCAAATTAAAAGTAGAAATACCATATGTTCCCGTAATTCCACCAGTGAGTATTTACCTGAAGAAAATGAAAACACTAATTCAAAAAGATATCTGCACCCTATTATTTATAATAGCCAAAATATGGAAGTAACCTACGTGTCCATCAGTAGACAAATGGAAAAGTAAGATGTGGTATCTATATGTGCAGCGGAATAATCCACAGCTACAAAAAGATGCAATCTTGCCATTTGCGATAACATTGATGGACCTGTAGAGGGCATTATGCTAAATGAAATGGGACTGAGAAAGACAAATACCGTATGATTTTACTCATATGTGGAATCTAAAGAAGCAAAATGAACAAACAAAAAGCAGAATCAGACCTACAAATATGGATAACAAACTTCTGATTGTGAGAGAGAAGGGGGAACAGGATGGACTACACAGCTCTTTGCTCTGTTCTCTACATCCCATAAACTTGCATGTTCAGGTGCAATTTGAGAATTTTACAAATCACCCTGGTCGAGTCCTTTCATAGGGATTTTAATGAAAGGATTTTATAAAATGCAATGCTTACGTCGTATTATTGGTCCTAGAAACTTTTTTTCTTCAGGATTTTTTTTATTATTGCTCATTTTTTGCCGTGCATCCTTTAAAATAATTTCATAAGTTCAGAAATAAAATCCTTGTGGAATTCTGATTGAAGTTGGCCTGATACAAATTAAGTTGGGGTAAATAAGCATGTGTATCCATTTTTTTCTTTAGGTACAGTTATATCTTACATTTTTGTTTACTTAAATCTTTGAAAAAATCTTTGAAATAATTTCATACCATTTTCTGGGACCTTTCCAGTGTTTCTATATACCGTATTCCCTTCTCTCTTCCAATCACTTCTATACCAATTGGAATCTCATTTTCTTTACTTCAAATTCTCTTGCGTTGTCTTACCACTTGCATTCTGGCTTCTGCCCCTCTAATTTTGCTAAGTCCAGATGTCTTTCTTTATTTTTCTGTTTGTCAGCTTACTGAGATTTTTGAGATTGTTCTGACTGCTATCCTTTTTCTTTATCCAAAGTTCAACAGAACTTTTTCTCTTCCTTTAGCCTACTCCTGTCCCTATTTTACTGTCATTTCCTCATTCAACCATAAGATCTCGGTCATGTTACTTTGGATCTCTATCCAGTGCTGTCTAGAACATTCTGTGAGGATGGATATGATCTATTTGTGCTTTCCAGTATTGTAGCCACTACCCATATTTGGCTGTTGATTACTTGAAATACGGCAAGGCACTACTGAGAAACTGACTTAAATATTTTTTACTTTAGTGAATTTAAATATGTGATGAATTGCCGTATGTGGTTAGTGGCTGCCATATTGGACAGCATAGCTCTTTATAGGTTTTGTTTTTGCTTTTTGGTTTTATTTTTAGAGAGAGACAGAAAGTACGAGTAGGGGAGAGGGACACAGAGAGAGAATCCTAGGCTCAGTGTGGAACCTGATGCGGGGTTCAGTCTTATTACCCTGGGATCATGACCTGAGCTGAAATCAAGAGTCAGATCCTCAACTCATTGAGGCACCTTGGTGCCCCTCTATACGGTTCTTAAAGGGGAAGATCCAATCTATAAGTCTATGGGTCATTGGTCAGGGTATTCATTGGAACATGAATTCTGGGCTTTAGCAGTAAACTTTCTCCTTCTTGAGATTTCTCCTTAGGTCCTGTCCTTTTTTCCTAGATTTCCTACTAGAATCTTCTGGGTTTCATGCCAGGAGATTATTTACTTCATCAGGATATCTACCAGTGTGTCTACTGCTCATCAGTTCAGCATGTGGGAGACTCCACAGTCTAGTAAGAAAGAACTTTCCCTCTTCCAGCATTATAATAACTATGCTTAATACTCCCTGTGCAGTTCTGATTGGATTCCAAAGTTGACCATACTTTGATTTTTAATTTCCATCCATTTGTAGGTTACAGTCGGTTGGAAATCACACATCTCTAATTGCCTGGATACATCTTAACCCCAGAGGGCTTACTTCTCCCATTCTTTGTCTTGCCATTTGACCATCAGTCTATTTCATAATCTCTTTTCAGATGTAATAGAATAGGTTTAAGAATAACTTAATGAATACATATTAATTTGTTGCATTTTATGGTATCACTGAATATCTATAATGAACCAGACACTCCTAGATATTTTCTAAATTTATCTTCCTTTATTCTTATACCATGCTAGTAAGATCACCTCTTTTTGCCTACTATGAAACTGAGGCTTAAGAGGCAGGTTAATCAATTCATTAAAGGTAGAATAACTAGCTAGCTAGATGCAGAAGTAGGATTTAAACTCACCTATGACCCAAAACCCTGTGTTGTTTCCATTTTGACACATGGATGCCCATATGGCTCTCTCCCAATTTGTCTGAATCCATAACTTCCCTTTTCCCCTCAGTCACTGATATGGAGGAATTGTCTTCTCTCTTTTGCTGAATGCCACCGTAATATCTTAATATCACTGACTTCTAGGTATTTCTCTAATCATAATGAATATGTCTTCCAATATATAGTACTTAGTTCCTGCTCTGTACTTTCCCCCGGATATACTCTATTCTTTCCCCCAGAGTACCCTATATGGAGTTCCTTTCCCTGTAGTATTCATTTGCCTAAGTACAGAATACCTTCTTTCCCCCCACCTCCAGATATCTGATGTTAGAAAATGTCTGTCGTCTTTTACTCAGTATTATAGTAGATAAAGCTGCTGTTGGTCTGGAACAGAGAAAAGATTTATTCTTGGTAAGAGGGGATGTAGTGGCCCTAGGTGATGAATATAGGAAAGGAGGTTCTAGGAGAGTTGGTCAGAGAACGGAATGAATTTCTGCCAAGAAAGAAAAAAATGAACAACAGTGTAGACCTGACAGAGTAAGTGATAAATTCCTCTCAGGGCTTGGTTGAGATAGATCTTCAAGTATGAGAAAATCCCTGGCTGTGCATAGGAGGGATAGGTATGGATGGGGCTTTCCTTGAATGGAGGCTGTGTTGGAAAGAAGAAAGACACAGATGCATAATGTGTTCTTTGCTTTTTAATATGCTGACCTGGCTCGGAGGCAGCTTTTCTTTCAACAAATGGGATGCTGTTCTGGAAAAGACTGTATCTAATTAACTAAAAAAAAAAAAAATGCTAATGTGTACAGTTCTAAAATAATCCCTGTGATCAAATGAAAGTTACTAAAATGATCACTGCATTTTGGAAGCTTGATCATAGCCTTTAAAATCAAGCTCAGATTTTCCAGGAATTATTCCTTAACTAAATTAGTGAGTTTTGATCTCTCTTTTTCTGACAGTTATACTACTAGTAATCTGTATCATGTTAGCTAGTCCTTCATTATGTGTCATATTGAATTTTTGTATGAACAAAATTCATCTCCTTAGAATTTAAAAAAGGGGAAGGACATGCGTGTGTCTCCGACTTTTTCCCCATCTACTAAATGCTGGGCACATAGTAGTAGATTCTGTACGGTTGAATATATTGACTGATTATTGTGTGGGACATGAAAAGGACTTTCTCATTTTCCTTTTTTAAATGTTTATTTATTTTTGATAGAGAAAGAGAGGGAGACAGAATACAGGCAGGGGAGGAGCAAAGAGAGAGACACAGAATCTGAAGCAGGCTCTAGGCTCTGAGCTGTTAGCACAGAGCCTGACATGGGGCTTGAGTGAGATCATGAGCTGAGGTGAAGTCACATGCTCAACTGACTAAGTTACCCAGGCAACCTCCTTTTTTTTATTTTAAGACTTTATTTTTAAGTAAACTCCACACCCAACATGGGGCTCAAACATACAACACCGAGATCAAGAGTTGCATGCTCCACTAACTGAGCCAACCATGTGGCCCTCATTTTCGTTTTTTTGAGGTCACCTTTAAAAAACAGTTTTCTGTTCATCTTGTGTCAACCAACATCCTCTCCTCCCCTGAGAGTGTCAAGTATCTATTCTGTAGGTAGCATTTGTCTCTCAACGATGAGAAAAGCTGACCTCCAAATTTCTCCTTGACACTTAAAAAAACCCCAAAGCTATGAGAATTTTTTTCTGGTCCTTAATAAAATCTTAGAAGTTGTTGAGCTTTTTGTCAGCATTTAATCATTCAACAAAATGCTACCATTGTCCTAGGCACTAAATGCAACAGTAAGAAGAAAGAAAAGTAAACATTAATCACTGCCTTCATGGAGATTTTAGTCTTATGAATAGGACTAGATAATGCATAATAGACTTGAGACTTCAAAGACTAGAGGCAGGGAAACAGATTATGATCTAATCAGTTGTATTCAATGTCTTATAGTCTCAGCATTTACCTTTGTCTGCATCTTGATACCTTACATTTTATCTGTATATAAATGTGCTTGATGCCCTACATTTCCTCTGTCACTTCCTCACCATCACCAACACATGTATCTTTCTTTATCGGCTCTTTTCATTCTTCTTTCTTTGTATTTTGTTCATATTGCATGGCCATATTCGAAAGGTGTCAAAACCAGCTACTTCCTCTCCTCGGTCCTCCCAAGTAAATTCTTGTTTCTTCTGTAACAGTTTTCTCTTTGCAAAGAAAAAAAAGGACACATTTGCTTTCTTGATATTTTTCAGACTGGGAGTCTTGGTATGAAATCAAGGAGTTATCTGCAAAATGGTACATTGATGAAGAGGAAATATCCCAGGGAATGGTAATGGAAAGACTTACAAGTTGTGACCTTGACTGTTCCAGTTTCAGAGAAGCCTGGAAATACGAGGGTGAATTTGAACGGCATCAACAAAATCAGGAGAGGCATTTCAGGCAAGTGACAACTCTTAAGGAAATCTCTGCTGTAAAAAGAGACAATAAATATAAAAATTCTGAGAGAAGTGTTCTCTTGAAGTCAGTACTTTCGACACAAGAGAGAGTTCCCACAGTAGAGCAAGTACATAAATTTGATATTTATGATAAAATGTTTCCTCCAACTTCCGTCCTAATTGAACATAAGAGATTACCCGTTGAGAAGGAATCTTTGATAGATAATGAATGTGAAGAATTCAACCAGAATACATATCTTAATAAAGATACAGGAAGTCCTCCTGGGGAGAAGCCTTATGAAAGTAATGATTTTTCAAATCTCTTAAGTTTCCATTCATTACTTACTCAACATCAAACGACTCATTTTCGAAAATTACCACATGGATTCAATGAATGTGATGATGCCTTTAACTGTTACTCATTCTTTACTCAACCTCAGAGAATTCACAGTGGAGAAAAACCATACGCATGCAACGACTGTGGAAAAGCCTTTACTCATGACTTCTTTCTCAGTGAACATCAAAGAACTCATATTGGAGAGAAACCCTATGAGTGTAAGGAATGTAACAAAGCTTTCAGACAGAGTGCGCACCTTGCTCAGCATCAGAGGACCCACACTGGAGAGAAACCCTTTGCATGCAATGAATGTGGGAAGGCCTTTAGCCGTTATGCCTTCCTTGTTGAACATCAGAGAATTCACACAGGGGAGAAACCGTATGAATGTAAGGAATGTAACAAAGCCTTCAGACAGAGCGCACACCTAAACCAACATCAGAGAATTCACACTGGAGAAAAACCCTATGAATGTAACCAATGTGGAAAAGCCTTCAGCAGACGCATTGCCCTTACTCTGCATCAAAGGATTCATACAGGAGAGAAACCCTTTAAATGTAATGAATGTGGGAAGACTTTTGGCTATCGCTCACACCTTAATCAACATCAGAGAATTCATACAGGTGAAAAGCCCTATGAATGCATCAAATGTGGGAAATTTTTTAGGACTGACTCACAACTTAATCGGCATCATAGAATACATACTGGAGAGAGACCTTTTGAATGCAGTAAATGTGGGAAAGCTTTCAGTGATGCTTTAGTTCTAATTCATCATAAGAGAAGTCATGCAGGAGAGAAACCCTACGAATGTAACAAATGTGGGAAGGCCTTCAGCTGTGGCTCATACCTTAATCAACATCAGAGGATTCACACTGGAGAGAAACCCTATGAATGTAATGAATGTGGGAAGGCTTTTCATCAGATCTTGTCCCTTAGGCTACACCAGAGAATTCATGCTGGAGACAAACCCTGTAACTGCAACGAGTGTGGGAGTGACTTTAACTGCGCCTCAGCCCTTAGACGACATCAGAAAACTCATCACAAAGAAACTCTCTGATTATAAGAAGTGTAAGGAAGAAAACATTTAGTCACCACTCAGTCCTTATGAAATAAGTATCAGTGAATTAATTCTTTGGATAATGATTCTATGAATGTAGTAAAATATGGAAAAAGCCTTCAGTTTATGAGCATCCCTTATTTGAAATAGCCTGAAAAGTAGACATCTGTTACTTTTGGATCTGTTCTGTGCCCCATTTTAAATTTACCTTACCCTCATTGTGTATCATTCTGATGAAACTGTTAATCAGGGGAGGCAGTGGATTGGTCATGGGCTGGCCACAGTGTAGTTAATAAGGGGTTGGTAGATGGCCTTATCTGGACCACTAGAACCTGATAGAGGGGTATGGTTATGGATAGTAGAGAAGATCATTTTTTTCCTGGGATTGCAAGTTTCAAGGACTTTTTTCAGGTTAAAAACTCACCAGTAGCCTTTTTGCCACTACATAAGGAAAGCCTTCCCAAGACCAGTCCAACATAGAGAAAAATGGAGATAAGAGAGAGAAATCTGATGACATTGTTTGATCTGAATTCAATCATGCCTGAAGTCTATACCATCTTTTACTTTTTCATTTTTGTGATACAATAAATTTCCTTTTTTTGCTTAAGTTAATTTGAATTGGATTTTTGCCTGCTGGAATTACAGTACTGATTCACACACTGTATATTTGCTACATGTGAGAAAGCCTTAATGTTTTATATGGCGTAATTATACTGACAAACCTTTTGCTAAAACAAGTGTATGGAAGTTCAGTATACAGCCTTCATAAAGCTGAATTATTACATTTTATTTGTTGATAAAAGTTAGCATTTATTAGACTGCTTCATAATAAGGATAAATTTTTAAGAATTCACTTAGTAAAACTCCTTAACAGGCTTTCCCATAAGGAATTAAAATCATTTGTGGCAATGGCTCACCAATAGGCCTTTAAAGGAAGAATGACAAGCTAAGAGAGATCTATCGGTTTCATGAATGGCTCTTCATCTTAAAGGAATTATTTGATTTTCTGTTTACAGAATGGATTTAAATATACTGTGTAATAGAATGTAATAGAGTTGTAAATGAGGTACTCTTTTGTGGGTAGACTAATTTTGGTTTAAAAAGTTTATGAACTTCTTTGGAACTAGAGATTCAGACAAAGACATGACTGTCTGGTAGACAGAAAGGATGGGACATTTTCAAGTCCTGGGGAAAGTAAAACAGCTGGATCCTTACATTTTTGGGGCACAAATTATTACCATTCTTTAGAGTAATAAGGAATATGAGGGTATGGGGCAGTATATTCCTATTTTATCTGAGTGGATGTGGGGAAGTAAACTTTGATAATATGGTAATGGGGCCGCCCTGGACCGCTAGAACCATCAGAATCTTGGACATTATCTGGGCAGCATCTATAAAAAAGCAGAACAAAGGAATTAGGAAAGAGTAAAGGGTTTATATATGTGCATGCAGTGAAACAATGACTACCACTCTTTTTTTTTTAATTTTTTAAATGTTTTATTAATTTTTGATACAGAGAGAGACAGAGCATGAGAGGGGGAGGGGCAGAGAGAGAAGGAGACACAGAACCGGAAGCAGGCTCCAGGCTCTGAGCTAGCTGTCAGCACAGAGCCTAATGCGGGGCTCGAACCCACGAACGTGAGATCGGACCTGAGCCGAAGCCGGAGGCTTAACTGACTGAGCCACCCAGGCGCCCTGACTACCACTCTTAAAAGTTCTTTATGAGTCAATTTATTCTTTTATCTAACACAAATCTGAAAATTTCCCAAATATTATGACAAATTGCCTTGAAACAACTTAAACTATACATTTAGTATTGCTAAATACTTCAAACCTTAAACAGAAAAAAAGAAAATGATTATAAAACACTACCAAACATATTACATCTAGCCGAAAATGCCAATATCATATGCTAAAAATCCATGTCACTTCTTCTTATATTTCCTAGATGTATAGAAATATTTTAACACTTTCTAAGAGTTGCGTAATAACTTATTTTGGAACGCGCCCCAAGGTTACAGTAAACTTACCAGGCCTAAAGGAAAAAGAATAATGACTCAGACCCAAGAAGAGTTTGAGTCATTCACTAATTGATTCTGATCTAAGTATGGCACCTGACTTCTTCCTCTAAGGTGTCATAAAGCCAAGCCACTGATCGATTCTCTGTTTTTTCAACTAAACTTCATTTGTAATGTTGTAAAATCTTTTACACCAATGCCTTTAGCACAGGTGTTTGTATTTAATCTGGTGATTTACCTCACAATGAGGCATTAAATTTTATTTATCTGCAACTATACAACACATTGTCTTATTGTGAGATAGTGACTTGAGCTTTTAGCGTTATTATTACACTTTATTAGTATCAGAGTTATTAGGATCATTTAGAGGCTTCTTGTCAAAGAGATGTTGGTTTGAATTTGTTCAGTTAATTCTCTTTAGAACATGGACTAATTGATTTAGAACACAATGTCAAAACCCTTTCCGCTTGGTTATTGGATATGATCAATAGTGATGGAACTATTGGATTCCTTTATGCCGAATGTATCTTTCTGCTTTGTCAGTTATGCAGTTTGCTTGTCATACTTGAAGTTTTTTCTTTTATTTTACTCTTGATTAAGCAGGAGGGGTGTGTGTGTGTGTGTGTGTGTGTGTGTGTTTTATTGAAAAACTTTGTATAGAGTACCTACTGTGTGCCAGGCTTTGTTTTTGTTTTGTTTTGTTTTGTTTTAACATTTTTAAATTTATTTTTGAGAGAGAGAGAGACTGTGAGGAGGGGAGGGTCAGAGAGAGAGGGAGACAGAGGATCCAAAGACAGGCTCCTGGCTCTGAGCTGTCAGCACAGAGCCTGATGCAGGGCCTGAACCCACAAACCGTGAGATCATGACCTGAGCCGAAGCCGGACGCTCAACCAACTGAGCCACCCAGGCGCCCCTGCCAAGCTTTGTTTTAATCTAGGTATTGGAGGTACAGTAGTGAACTACACAGGCAAAAATCACTACATTTTTATAGAGCTAATTTCTAGTGAGGAAGACCAACAATGAAAATATATGTGTAAGAAAAAATATATAAAAGAGAAAATTCTAAGGAGAAGAAGATGGAGGAAGAAGAAGGGGACTGGATGATATTTTAGATTGTATGGCAGGGCAGGAAGCCGCCTCTGAAGTGGACTTTTGATTGAAGACCTGGGAAAGGTAAGAGATCTGTCTGCCTACACTGCATACAAACACACACACACACACACACACACACACACACACACACACACACACACAGAGTTATATGCCTATTAGAGAGAGACTCCATATATATGTATATATATCTAATCCATATATGTAAATATTACACTTTATCGATAACTTACTAAATTCATTCTCATGTTTTATTATGCCTCTGTATTTGCATATTGCATTTTAACATTTTAGTTTCATGAATTCATCGCCTTTTAAAATCTTAACACATTTCAATTAATTATACTGTATTTATATATTTTTTATTTTTCCAATGTTTATTTACTTTTGAGAGAGAGAGCGTGCACAAGCAAGGGAGGGGCAGAGAGAGAGCGAGACACAGAACCCGAAGCAGGCTCCAGGCTCTGAGCTGTCAGCACAGAGCCTGACATGGGGCTCAAACCCATGAACCGTGAGATCATGACATGAGCCAAAGTCGGATGCTTAACCAATGGAGTCACCAAAGCACCCCTATAATGTGTATATTTTTGATACTCATTGAATGAGCCCTTGGGAGCCACATTAGGCTAACTGTTTGCTCCCTGTAGCACTGCTCTGACATCATTGAAAGTATCCTTACTTTCTGGCAATAATAGGATGTTCTGGGCCCATCCTCACTGTCTCCTACCTACAGTCATGAAGTTAGCTACCTTGTAAGGAATTTAGGGAGAAAACATGTAGGCATTCAAAAGGGGATATGAAGTTAGAAAAATAAGTTTCCCTCTTTTTAAAAAAATTAAATCCAAGTTAGTTAACATACAGTGTAATAATGATTTCAGGAATAGAATTGATTCATCACTTACATATAACACCCAGTGCTCATCCCAACAAGTGTCCTTAATGCCATCACCCACTTAGCCGATCCCCCCACCCAACACCCCACCAACACCCCTCAGTTTGTTCTCTGTGTTTAAGAGTCTCTTATGGTTGTCTCCCTGTGTTTATTTTTGCTTCCCTTCCCCTATGTTCATCTGTTTCTTAAATTCCACATCTGAGTGAAATCATATGATATTTTTCTTTCTCTGACTTATTTCTCTTAAATAATACACTCTAGTTCTATCCATGTTGTTGCATATGGCAAGATTTCATTCTTTTGGATCACTAAGTAATATTCCATTGTTTATATGGAATATATATATTCCATTGTGTGTATATGTGTATATATATTTATATGTGTGTGTGCATATATATATCTATATACATACACACATATATACATATGTACATATGTATACACCTCACATCTTCTTTATCCACTCCTCAGTTAAGGAACATTTGGGCTCTTTCCATATTTTGCCTAGTGGCTATTGTGTTGCTATAAACATTGGGGTGCATGCGCCCCTTCGAAACAGCACTCCTGTATTCTTTGGATAAATACCTAGTAGTGCAATTGTTTAGTGGTTCTGTTTTTAATTTTTTGAGGAACCTCCATACTGTTTTCCAGAGTGGTTGCACCAGTTTACATTCCCACCAGCAGTGCAAAAAGGTTCCTTTTTCTCTGCATCCTCACCAACATCTGTGGTTGCCTGAGTTAAGTTTAGCCATTCTGACAGGTGTGAGGTGATATCTCATTGTGGTTTTGATTTGTATTTCCCTAATAGTGAGTGACATCAAGCATCTATTTATGTGTCTGTTAGCAATCTGGATGTCATTTCCCTCTTATTAGAGGGAATATTTTTTTTCTCAGTTAAAGGTCTTGCTAGCTAGACTTGGGGCTTAAGAAAGTGTAAGGTAAGATTGCATTTTCCATTCATACATATTTTCTATCATTCCTGTTGCCCAACAGGAAAAAGTCCAATTTCATGGTAGAACTTACTTTAAATAAGAATATACTAAGTTCATAGTAATAAGAACTATATATTAATTACCTTTTGTAAAGCTTGAAGTTGTTTCAGAATATTTGAAACACTTTTAGTAAGTTAAAAATTACCAATCAAAAATTAATGATATTTTTTAAAAGGGCCTCAATTGATGTAAATGAGTCAAAAGGAAATGTGGCTAAGCTTCTTCAGGTGTGTTATGATTCCACTGTTCTGCACACAGATGTTTTCCATTCTTCTTTTGAAGTTTTTCAGGTCTTTTTTCCTGGGCAAACAGAATACAAAACCTTGTGTGATATATAAGTAAATTTCCTACGGAGTCCTGTACCCTTTTAGTAGTTACTATATTTGGATACTAGGACTTTGCATGAATTTGGGGCAAAATTACTGCCATTATGAATAATAAGGCCCCTTTTAGAGACAGCTGGAAAAATGTGTCCTTTTTTTAATATGATTTCACATTGATTTTGAGTTCCTACCTAGCATGTTAATTTGCTGTACCCTACTAAGATTTTCTAGTTTATCCATAAAGCTCAAAAGAAAGACAATGGGTTATATGGTGGAGAAAAGCAGATTCCTTGAGGCCATGAGGTGAGGACACTTTAGTGACAGAGAAATGACTTACTTTTCTGGTCAGCTTTCTTAAAGGCATTTGTATGGTAATTCATCACATGTTCTTCCAGAAAGAGTAGTGAAAATTTTCTGCTCTTTTGATTATTGGCACAAGTAGAGGTATTGGAGTTAGACCTTCATATGGATATCAACTCGTTTAGGAAAAACTGAAAAGTGATTATACTTTTTTTTAAGTGTTTATTTTTAGAGAGGGAGAGCGAGCAAGAGAGACAGAGGGAGAGCACAAGAGAGCACAGGGGAGGGTCAGAGAGAGAGGGAGAGAGACTCCCAAGCAGGCTCCATGCTCGGTGTAGAACCCAACGTGGGCCTTGACCCCATGACTGTGAGATCATGGCTTGAGCCATGAAATCAAGAATCAGACGCTTAATTAACTGAGCCTCCCAGTTTTATAGTTGTTTTATATATATA
>NC_043715.1:44015078-44019308 GCF_006229205.1 Suricata suricatta | reverse complement strand
TATTTCTTTCAAGCTCAGTTTAGTTATCTATAAAACTGAAGTAGTAATTTCAGCCTTTCAAGTTTTTGTAAGGATTACTTGAAAGGATGTAATATATGTGAACAGTTAACATGGCATTTATTAATCGTGGAGTCAAGCAGGAAGTTGAATTGTGTGCCTGAGAGCCACCTGCTCACTGTGAGACAAGACTGTAAATTCAGCCTTTGTGAATTTTCAGCTCCAGAGTCTCAGAGCGCCCTCTGTTTGGATATTTGAGGCTGTTAGGACTCTGCCTTCTATTAAGATAGAAGCCAAGAAGGTATGGCTCTTGGTTATTTAAATTTCCATTAATATTTTTGGACTGCAATTCATAGTACCTTATCAAAATTGTTTAGTCCAACACTCATTTCTTGGCTTATTTTTCCCTAATAATTCCAAATTCCTATTCTCCCCCATAGGCATGCACCCAGGTATGCATTCTTAAATGTGTATAGATCCCTTATAAAATCAGTCATATGTTGTATGTTTGAAATTTATACCAAAGGTATTATGCTGTGAATGTGTCATTTTTTCCAACTCAGCACTGTTTTTGTTTATGTGTGTGTGTGTGTTTTAAGTTTTTCATTTATTTATTTATAAATTTTTAACATTTTTATTTATTATTGAGAGACAGAGAGAGAGAGTCAGGACATCAACATGGGAGGGGCAGAGAGAGGGGGGGACACAGAATCTGAAGGAGGCTCCAGGCTCTGAGCTGACAGCAGAGAGACCAATGCAGGGCTCGAACTCACAAGCTGTGAGATTATGACCTGAGCCAAAGCTGGATGCTTAACCAACTGAGCCACCCAGGTGCCCCTTAAGTGTTTCATTTAGTTCCAGTATAGTTAACATACAATATTATATTGGTTTCAGGTGTACCATACAGTGATTCAGCAATTCTATACATTACTCAGTGCTCATCATGATAAGTGTACTCTTTAATTCCCATCGGCTATTGCCCCCCTCCATGCATTTCCTTCTGGTAATCATCAATTCTCTATAGTTAAGAGTCTTTTTCTTGGTTTCTCTTTTTTTTCCCCCCTTTGTTCATTTGTTTTCTTTCTTATTTCTACATATGAGTGAAATTATGTAGTATTTTTCTTTCTCTGACATATTTTGCTTAGCATTATACTCTATAGCTCTATTTCTATTGTTGCAAATGGCAAGATTTCATACTTTTTTATGGCTGAATAATATTCCATTGTAGACGCATATCACATATTCTTTATCTATGCATCTATCAGTGGATACTTGGACTGTGTCCATATTTTGGTTATTATAAATAGTGCTGTGATAAACATAGGGGTGCATGTATCCCTTTGAATGAGTGTTTTTGTATTTTGGAGGTAAATATCAGTAGTGTGATTATTAGATCATAGGTGGTTTTATTTTTAATTTTTGAGGAACCTCCATAATGTTTTCCACAGGGGCTGGTTTGCATTCCTAGAAATAGTGTGCAAAGTTTCCTTTTTCTCTACATCCTTGCCAATACCTGTTGTTTTTTGTGGCATTGATTTTAGCCATTCTGACAGGTGTGAAGTGCTATCTCACTGTAGTTGTGATGTGCATTTCCCTGAGTATCTGATGATACACATGAAAAGATACTGATGAGTATGTTTCATCAGTATCTTTTAATGGGTTTGTTGGCCATCTTTGTGTCTTCTTTGGAGAAATGTCTGTCTATGTCTTTTGTCCATTTTTAAATTGTATTATTTGCTTTTTGGGTGTTGAGTTGTATCAGTTCTTTATATATTTTTGATACTAACCCTTTATTGGATAGTCATTCGCAAATATGTTCTCCCAGGTTTTTTTTAAAATAGTTTATTGTAAAGATGGTTTCTATGTAACACCCAGTGCTCTTCCCCACAAGTGCCCCCCTCCATGCCTGTCACCCCCTTCCCCTTCCCCCTCCCGCTTCAGCCCTCAGTTTGTTTTCAGTATTCAAGAGTCTCTCATGACTTGCCTCCCTCCCTCTCCCTTACTCTTTTTCCCCTTTTCCCCTCCCCATGGTCCTCTGTTAAGTTTCTCCTGTTAGACCTATGAGCAAAAACATATGGTATCTGTCCTTCTCTGCCTGACTTAATTTGCTTAGCATGACACCCACGAGGTCTATCCACTCTGCTACAAATGGCCAGATTTCATTCTTTCTCATTGCCCTGTAGTATTTCATTGTATATATAAACCACATCTTCTTGATCCATTCATCAGGTGATGGACATTTAGGCTCTTTCCATGATTTGGCTATTGTTGACATTGCTGCTATGACCATTGGGGTACATGTGCTCCTATGCATCAGCACTTCTGTATCCCTTGGGTAGATCCCCAGCAGTGCTATTGCTGGGTCATAGGGGAGTTCTACTGATAATTTTTGAGGAATCTCCACACCGTTTTACAGAGAGGCTTCACCAGTTTACATTCCCACCAACAGTGTAGGAGGGTGCCCGTTTCTCCACATCCTCACTAGCATCTATAGTCTCTTGATTTGTTCATTTTAGCCACTCTGATTGGTGTGAGGTGGTATCTCAGTGTGGTTTTGAAATTTAAAAAAATTTTTTTAAATGTTTTTTCATTTATTTTTGAGAGACAGAGACAGTGCGAGCAGGGGAGGGTCAGAGAGAGAGGGAGACACAGAATCCAATGCAGGCTCCAGGCCCTGAGCTAGCTGTCAGCACAGAGCCCGACGTGGGGCTTGAACCCACAAACTGCAAGATCATGACCTGTGCCGAAGCTGGATGCTTAACTGACTGAGCCACCCAGGCGCCCCTGTGTGGTTTTGATTTGTGTTTCCCTGATGCTGAGTGATGCTGAGCATTGTTTCATGTGCCTGTTGGCCATCTGGATGTCCTCTTTGGAGAAGTGTCTATTCATGTCTTCTGCCCATTTCTTCACTGGATTATTTGTTTTTTGGGTGTGGAGTTTGGTGAGTTCCTTGTAGATTTTGGATACTAGCCCTTTATCCGATATGTCATTTGCAACTATCTTTTCCCATTCCATCGGTTGCCTATTAGTTTTATTGATTGTTTCCATTGCCATGCAGAAGCTTTTTTATTTTAATGAAGTCCCAATAGTTCATTTTTGCTTTTAATTCCCTTGCTTTTGGAGATGTGTCGAATAAGAAATTGCTGTGGCTGAGGTCAAGGAGGCTGTTTCCTGCTTTCTCCCCTAGGTTTTTGATGGTTTCCTGTCTCACATTCAGGTCCTTCAGCCATTTTGAGTTAATTTTTGTGTATGGTGTAAGAAAGTGGTCTAATATCATTCTTCTGCATGTTGCTGTCCAGTTCTCCCAGCACAACCTGCTAAAGAGGCAGTCTTTTTCCATTGGATTCTCTTTCCTACTTTGCCAAAGATTAATTGGCCATACATTTGTGGGTACAGTTCTGGGTTCCCTATTCTATTCCATTGGTCTATGTGTCTTTTTGTAGGTTTTTCTTTTTTTAATTTTAAGTAGGCTTCATGCCCAACATGGGGCTCGAACTTATGACCCTGAGGTCAAGAGTCATATACTCTACTGACTGAGGCAGCCAGGTGCCCCTTATCTTTTCCTGTTCAGCAGGTTGGCTTCTAGTTTTGTTGATTTGTTGTCGTTATTGTTTTTTGTTGCTGTGCAGAAGCGTTTTATTTTGATATAGTCCCAGTAGTTTATTTTTGCTTTCCCTTGCTTCATAACGTATTTAGAAAAATACTATGGCTGATGTCAAAGAAGTTACTGCCTATGCTCCCTTCTAGGATTTTTATGATTTCGGATTCAGGTATCACATTTAGGTCTTTAATCCATTTTGAATTTTTTAAAATGTTTTTAAAATTTTATTTTTATTTTATTTTTTACTGCTTTCAGAGACACTTTTTATTATTTATTTATTTTTTTCCCATAATATTTTATTGTCAAATTGTTTTCCATACAACACCCAGTGCTCTTCCCCTTAAGTGCCCTCCACAATCATCACCACCTCTTTTCCCCCCTCCCCCTTCCCCTTCAACCCTCAGTTCATTCTCAGCATTCAATAGTCTCTCAAGTTCTGCATCCCTCTCTTTCCCCAACTCTCTCTCCCTCCTCCGTTCCCCCTGGTTCTCCATTAGGTCTCTCTTGTTTTCCTGCTAGACCTATGAGTGCAAACATATGGTTTCTGTCCTTCTCTGCCTGGCTTACTTCACTCAGCATGACACCCTCAAGGTCCATCCACTTTCCTACGAAGGGCCATATGTCATTCCCTC
>NC_043715.1:43904950-44014978 GCF_006229205.1 Suricata suricatta | reverse complement strand
TGTTTTCCTGCTAGACCTATGAGTGCAAACATATGGTTTCTGTCCTTCTCTGCCTGGCTTACTTCACTCAGCATGACACCCTCAAGGTCCATCCACTTTCCTACGAAGGGCCATATGTCATTCCCTCTCATTGCCATGTAGTACTCCATCGTGAATATATACCACATCTTCTTGATCCATTCATCAGGTGATGGACATTAAATTTTATTTTTGAGAGAGAGAGAGACAGAGAGACAGAGATAGACAGACAACGTGAGGAGGGGAGAATCAGAGAGAGAGAGGGAGACGCAAGCTCCAGGCTCTGAGCTAGCTGTCAGCACAGAGCCTGACGTGGGGCTCAAACCCATGAACCGTGAGATCATGACCTGAGCTGAAGCCGGTCACTTAACCGACTGAGTCACCCAGGCGCCTCTTTAATTTTGAGTTTATTTTTGTGTGTGGCTTAAGAAAGTGGTCCAGTTTCATTCCTTAGCATGTAGCCTTCCAGTTTTCCCAACACCATTTGTTCAAGAGACCTTTTCCCATTGTATATTCTTGCCTCCTTTGTTAAAGATTAATTAATCAATAATTGTGAGTTTATTTCTGGGCTTTCTATTTTGTTCTATTGATCTATGTGGGTTTTTTTTAATGCCAGTACCATACTATTTTAATTACTACGGCTTTGTAATGTAACTTAGAGTCTGGAATTGTGGTACTACCAGCTTTGTTCTTTTTCAGGATTGCTTTGGCTATTTGGTCTTTTGTGGTTCCATACACATTTTAGGATTGTTTGTTCGAGTTCTATGAAAAATGCTGTTGGTACTGTGATAAGGATTGCATTAAATCTATAGATTGCTTTGGGTAATGTGGACATTTTAACAATATTCTTCCAATCCATTAGTGTGGACTGTCTTTCCATTTCATTGTGTCATCCTGAATTTTGTTCATCACTGTTTTACAGTTTTCAGAGTATAGGTCTTTCACCTAGATATTTTATTATTTTTGGTACAATTGTAAATGGGATTGTTCTCTTAATTTCTCTTTCTGCTAATTCATTTTTAGTGTATAGAAATGCAACAGTTTCTTTTTTTATATAAATTTTTAAACATTTATTCATTTTTAAGAGACAGAGAGAGATAGAGCCATAAGTGTGGGATGGCAGAGAGATAGGAAGACACAGAATCTGAAGCAGGCTCCAGGCTCTGAGCTAGCTGTCAGCACAGAGCCCAATGTGGGGCTTGAACCCATGAACCGTGAGATCATGACCTGAGCCAAAGTCAGATGCTTAACCAACTGAGCCACCCAGACAACCCAAAATTCAACAGTTTTCTATACATTGGTTTTTCATCCTGTGACATTGCTGGATTTGTCAGTTCTAGTAGTGTGTGTGTGTGTGTGTGTGTGTGTGTGTGTGTGTGTGTGGACTCTAGGTTTTTCTGTATGTTGTATCATGTCATCTGCAAATAGTGAAAATTTTACTTCTTCCTTGCTGATCTGGATGACTTTAATTCCTTTTTGTTGTCTGATTGCTGTGACTAGGACTTCCAATACTATGTTGAATAAAATTGGTCAGAGAGGGGGGACACCTGGGTGGCTCAGTTGGTTAAGCTCCCAACTTTGGCTCAGGTCATGATCTTGCAGTTTGTGGGTTTGAGCCCCGCATCAGGTTCTGTGCTGACAGCTCAGAGCTTGGAGCCTGTTTCAGATTGCGTGTCTCCCTCTCTCTCTGCCCCTCCCCCACTTGCACTCTTCTCTCTCTCTCAAAAATAAATAATCTATATTTAAAAAAAAGTGGTCAGAGAGGATATCCTTGTCTTGTTCCTGATCTTACGGGAAAGACTCAATATTTCCCCATTGAGTATGATGCTTGCTATGGGTTTTTCATATAAGGCCTTTATTATGTTGAGGTATATTCTCTCTAAACCTCCTTTTAAGAAGTTTTTTTTAAAAAAATCATGAATGGATGTTGTACTTTGTCAAATGCTTTTTCTATGTCTATTGAAATAATAGTATGGTTTTTATCCTAGTTTACTGATGTGATATATCATGTCGATTAATTTCTGAGTATTAAACCACCCTTGCATCCTGGAAATAAATCTCACTTAATTGTGGTGAATGATTTTTTAAAAAATGTATTTTTTGGATTCTGTTTGCTAGTATTTTGTTGAGAATTTTTTCATCTGTATTTATTGAGATATTGGCCTGTAGTTTTTTGGTGGTGTCTTCATCTGGTTTTGGTATTAGCTTAATGCTAGCCTCATATAATGAATTTGGAAGTTTTCCTTCTCTTCTATTTTTATTGGGGGGGGGAATATTTTGAGAATACGTGTTAACTCTTCTTTAAATGTTTGGGAGAATTCTCCTGTGAAGCTGTCTGATTCTGGATTTCTGTTTGAGTTTTTTGGATTACTGAGTCAATTTCTTTGCTAGTAATTGGTCTGTTCAAATTTTCAATTTCTTCCTGCTCCAGTTTTGGGAGGTTATATGTTTCTAGGACCTTATCCATTTCTTCTAGGTTATCCAATTTGTTGGCATCTAATTTTTCATAATATTCTCTTGCAACTTTTGTATTTCAGTAGTGTTGGTTTCATTAGTGATTTTATTTAGTTTCATTCCCTCCCCCCTTTTTTTGAGATGTCTGGCTAGAGGTGTATTAATTTTGTTGATCTTCTCAAAGAACTAGCTCCTGATTTCACTGATCTGTTCTATTGTTTTTTAAGTTTCTATATCACTTATTTCTGCTTTAATCTTTATTATTTTCTTCCTTCTGCTAGTTTTGGGTTTTGATCTTTTCTAGCTCCTTGAGGTGTAAGGTTAGGGTCTTTGAGATTTTGTCTTGCTTCTTGAGGTAGACCTGTATTGTTATAAACTTTGCACTTAGAAATCCTTTTGCTGAACTCCTAATATTTTGGACCATTGTAGTTTCATTTTCATTTGTTTCCATGCAATTTTTTGATCTCTTCTTTGATTTCTTGATTGACTCATTTATTGTTTAGTAGCATGTTATTTAACGTCCATGTATCTGTGCTCCTTCCACATTTTTACTTGTAGTTGATTTTTAGTTTGATAGCACTGTGGTCAGAAAAGATGCATGGTATGACTTCAATGCTTTTAAAATTTTTGAGAGTGTTTTGTGGCCTAATATGCGATATATTCTGGAAAGTATTTCTTATGCATTTGACAAGAATGTGTATGCTGCCATTTTAGGAGGGAATGTTCTGAATATATATGTAGATGCATCCGGTCTACTGTATCATTCAAAGCCATGGTTTCCCTTTTGATTTTCTGTTTATATGATATGCCCATTAATGTAAATGGGGTGTTAAAGTCCCCTACTATTACTGTACTACTATCGATTATTTCCTTTATGTTGGTTATTATCTGTCTTATGTATTTGGGTGCTCTTATGTTGGGTACATAGTTATTTACAACTGTTGTATCTTCTTGTTGGATTGTCCTCTTTATGATTATATAGTGCCCTTCTTTGTCTCTTGTTACATACAGTTTCTATTTTAAATTCCATTTTGTCCAATATAAGTAATGCTATCCTGGTTTTCTTTTGACATCCACTTACTCAGCACTGTTTTTAGATACATCATGTTCCTCTCTGCACAGTTATCTAATGGCATTCGTCACTTCTACACTTGCAGAGTAATTACTAGTACATGTTTACTACGTTTTATTTATTCTTTTCTACCTGAACTGATGGATACAACTCCTGGCTGCCACAAGGAACATTCTAGACTGTATCTCCTTGCAGATCTAAACTAGTTTAGAAATACTTACCCAGGAATATTGCACCTGTTTTGTTTGTTTTTGTTTTTACACAATTTTTGTAGGTATAACCAGATTACTTTCTTGAGTGGCTACATCAATTTACAGTCTCACCACCAGCACCTCTTTCTACGTCCTGGTAAACACCTGGTAATATCTTCTTTGGATGTTTGTGGTTTTCATTGTTATTATTGACTACTGGTGAGTTGGAGCATATCTGCATATACTTCTAAGTCATTTGGACTCCCTTAAGTATTTTTTCTTACCTTGTTTGTCTCCTATCAAATATGTAATCAAATCCTTTCGTAACAGTTTGGTTAAAATTTTCTTGTAAATCTGTCTGGCCTTTAGGTGTTTTCCTTTGAGGAAATAAATGTTTCTATACCATTTCAATTTATTAGGTTCACTCAAATTTTCTATTTCTTATGCCAATTTTGGTATTTTTTAAAAGAAAGATATTCATTTGTCTAGGTTTCAAGTTTGTAAATAGTCATTCATAAGATTATTTTATTATTATTCAAACTTCATTTGGTTTCTTACTCATTTTCTTATTTGCATTTTTGTACTTTTTGTCAGCTTTGATAGAGGCTTATGTAACTTTTTGATCATTGATCTTTTTTAAAATAACCCATCTTTTGGTTTTGCTATTCTTTTTTCTTATTTTGTCTAATTCTCTATTGATTTCTGCCCTTTATGTTTATAATTTAATTCTTTGTTTAAGTGTGCTCTGTCCCTACATTTTTGAGTTGAGAATTTAGGGGGGAGTTTTGTCTGGTTTTCTTTAAAAATTTTTTTTTAATGTTTATTTATTTTTGAGAGAGAGACAGAGACAGAACACAAGCGAGAGAGGGGCAGAGAAAGAGAGGGAGACAGAATCTGAAACAGGCTCCTGGCTCTGAGCTGTCAGCACAGAGGCCAATGCCGGGCTTGAACTCGGGAACAGCAAGATCGTGACCAGAGCTGAAGTCAATTGCGTAACTGATTGAGCCATCTAGGTGCGCCTGTTTTTCTTGATAAATGTACTTGAATCTGCATTCTCCTCTACCATGTAACTTGTAGCCTACAATTTTGGCATTTAGTGTTTTGTTACTCATTTCCACGTTTTGGAATTTACTTTATGTGTTCCTTTTTTTTTTAAGCAGCAAAAATAGGTCTATCTGGGAATAATAAAGGATTGCAATTCAGGACAAGCAAGGTATGGAAAAACCATAGCAAGTTCTAGGTGTTCTTCACTAACTCAGAAGTCTTAGCTATCTTTTTGTTATTTGTTTATGATGCTATTGTATTATAGTCAGACATTTATGTTGATATTTTGGGATTGAATGAGACCTCCTTTATAACCTCATATGCAATCAATTTTTAAAACTGTTACATATATTTGTGGCAACATGGATGGAACTCGAGGGTGTCATACTAAGTGAAATAAGTCAGGCAGAGAAGGATAGATACCATATGTTTTCACAAAAGGTCTAACAGGAGAAACCTAACAGAGGACCATAGGGAAAGGAAGGGGGAAAGAGAGCCGGGGAGAGTGAGGGACACAAATCATGAGAGACTATTGACTACTGAAAAGGAACCGTGGGCTGACAGGGGAGGGGGAAATGTGAAGGGGGTGATGGTCATGGAGGAGGGTAATTATGGGGAAGAGCACTGGGTGTTTTATGGAAACCAACCTGACAATAAACTATATTTAAAAAACCCTGTTACATATATATTCAAAAAGTGTATGCTTTGGAAGGCTCCTGGGTGGCTCAGTAGGTTGAGCATCTGACTCTTGATTTTGGCTCAGGTCGTGATCTCATGGTTAGTGGGACTGGGCTCTGTGTCAGGCTCTGTGCTGACAGCGTGGTGCTTGCTTGGGATTCTCTCTCTCTCCTCTCTCTCTGCCCCTGCCCTGCTTGCACTCTCTCTCTTTCAAAATAAATAAATAAACATTTTTAAAAAAGTATATGTGTTTTGAGCTTTTGGGGTGTAAATTCCAAGTCTTTCCGGTCAAGCCATCAATCTATTGGATCTTTATCAATCTGATAGGTGGAAAATGATAAGCCAGTATAGTTTTAATTTGCTTTTTAAAATTTGTGAATGAGTTTGAGTTTCTTTTCTTATCTATATCTTTTGCTCAATATTCAATTAGAAAGTAACCTTTTAGATATATAGTAGGGAAATCACCTTATGATATGATTCACAAATATTTTTTCCAGTTTACTGTTTGTTTTTTAAATTTGTTTAGGTCCTTTTCTGCCATGCAAAATGATTTTTATGTTATCTAATTAACCAGTATTTTCTTTGAAGACTTCTGAGTTTTCATTCATGTTTAAAAGACCCTTTGTGTCTTAAGATAATTTTAAAGCGTTCCCAGGACTTCTCCTGTTACTTTTATTTTCTTTTTTTTACATTAAACTTTTCTTTGTGCAAGAATCTAATTTTACCCCGATATTGCTACCCCATTTCTCAGCACCATTTACAAATAATCCATCTGTTCCCACTAAGCCAGCTAGGTGCCCCTAATACACTTCTTTTTGAGAATCTCCTGTGACCTTTGTCTTTTGGGGGGTGATAATTGACACACAACGTTACATTAGACTCAAGGGTACAAACAGCGATTCAGGAGGTTTATACATTATGCTATGTTCACACCGCAAGTGTAGCTGCCATCTATCCCCGTACATTCTTATGCTGTTATCTTTGATTCTCATGATTTATCCATCCCATACTGGAAGCCCGTTTCTCCCACTCCCCTTCACACGTTTTGCCTACTCCCCACCCTGCTTTGGCAACATCAATTCTCTGTATTTGTGCGTCTGATTCTGCTTTTCGTTTGTTTACTCAGTTGTTGTTGACTGTTATGTACTCTTACTTGATCCTCTTATCATTACAAGACTACCTTCTTTGTCCCTGGTAATATTCTTTGTTCCCAAATCTATTTTGTCTGATGTCAATATACACACCTTAGCTTTCTTTTAATTAGTATTAGGATAGCATATCTCCCCCCGCCTTTTTACTTTTGACCTATTTGTGTTGTTCTTTTTCTTCTTTTCTTTTTTTTTTCAAGTAAGCTCTACATTCAATGTTGGCCTTGAACTCCGAGATCAAGAGTCACATGCTGTATGGAATGAGCCAGCCAGGTGTCCCTGTGCTTTTCTTTTTAAGCTAGATTTCTCATAGGCAGATACAAATGCTTTTTAAAAAAGACTTTTTATATTTATTTATTTTTTTGAGAGAAAGAGAGAGAGACAGACAGACAAACAGAGCATGAGCCAGGAAGGGGCAGAGAGAGAGGGAGACACAGAATCTGAAGCAGGCTCCAGGCTCTGAGCTGTCAGCACCGAGCCTGACGCAGAGCTGAAACCCATGATACGCAAGATCCTGACCTGAGCTGAAGTCGGACACTCAACCGCCTGAGCCACCCAGGCGCCTCACAAATGCTTTTTAAAAATCGTCTTAAAAATCTAGTCTGAAAATCTCGTCTGTTAAATTGGGATGTTTATACCACTCACATTTTAAAAATAATTTATTAAGTTGAAATTCATATAATATGAAATTATCCAATTTAGGTGAGCAATTGGTAACATGCAGCACATTCACAGTATTGTGCAACCGTTTCTGTCTAGTTCCAAAACGTTCCCTTCATGTTCCAAATAAACCCCCTTCCCATTAAGCAGTTTCTACCCATTCTTCTCTCCCCTCATACCTTGCCAACCACTAAACTGCGTTCGGTCTCTATCGATCGATCTATTTTGGACATTCCATATAGATGGAGCACCTTCCCACCTGAGCTGCGAGCCTCAGAGTCCTTCCAGCCAGATCGTTCTCAGCCTCCTCCCAACTACATTTCCCAGAGTCCACCGGGGCCCCATTGTGCCCTGTGACGCGCGTGGCAGCCTGTGGCCTTTCTTAGGGTGGGAGGAGTGGGTGGGGGGTATGCGTATCCCTCGGATTTCTGGGAGGGCGCTAGGCGCTGCTTCTCTCCCGCTGCACCAGTGGTGATGCGGCCCCCCTGTCTCTCCTCCTCCCCACCCCCTACCCCCCACCCCCACTCCCCATGACTTCTAGAACTCTGTCGTCCAACCGGAGGAGCCTGGGGAAAGAAGTTTGCCGCCACCACTTAAGTCTTCAAGTCTTGGCCCAGGCGAGTTGGTATCTTCCCTCTTTCTTCAAACACCGTCTTCATGACTTAGGCTCAATATTTTGTCTCAAGTTTGCTATCCTGATAGGCTTCTCTGGGCAATTGGTCCTCGGTTCCTCTCACTACAGGGAGTGGGAGGGCTAAAGGTATGCTCTTAATTAGCCCACTTCCCACCCTGATTGTTCCTTCCATCCCCACCCTCTCTTCATGTATTTTCTGTGGAAATTATTCCACACATCCAAGGAACTCAGTGCTCTGCATGGCTCTGATGGTGCAGAAATACACTAGCCTGGAGAGAATTAGCTTTGCAACCTGTGGTGTCTTCTGGAGTATTTACCAGACTGTGAGGCACACGCACTTACCAGCCGGAAAGATAGAGGTCAGGGACGGAGCAAGGCCTTGGGAGCCACCTGCCAGATCTTATGTTAACAGTTAGTTTCAAGATTGGGGGGTTGGGGGAGGGCATTTGAATAGCTTAGTCTGGAGGGTGGTTGGCGGCTCAGCTGTTTACAATCTGTAAGGCTCTAAGACTGACACATTTCTCTTTGCATTTTAACATTTCTGAAATCGGGATGCCTTTTTGTCAATTCAATTTAATGAAATTACAGTAACATTGTCAGCATCATACGTAGCAGTTTTTAAGACCACGGAGGAGGTGGTCCTGACGCCTGACAGGGGCCACCTGCTTTAGAAGGGATTTAAAAGGTATGTGATTAAGGCCTTTAGCACAGAGAGGTGGGCCAACAGGTAGGGGTTTGGGCAGGGAACCGATGGGAGATGAAGCACAGTGTTCAGTTTTGTTTCTGAAGGTCCCGTTAAAGTTGAAGCAGTTTGAGCAACAAACATGAATGTGCAACTGAGGGTCAACCTCCCCGGCTCGTCAGGGTGTAGTGTTGTCCAGTGGACAGTTACAAGTCACAAGTAAGGAGGTGATCTCCTTAACCTGAAGTTTGGGGACTCCCTGACCAAGTTCCTGGAGGTCCATGAACTCTCAGTGTGCCCACAGTGAGTTGTATATACAGTGTTCCATAGTGGGGCCTAGCTGTATTTTTCTAGGCACCAGGTCAGAAATTTGGCTTAGATTCCTAAGGAGATGATTAATTCCTGCTCAGGCTCTTATAACAGGGAGTGGGAGTCACCATAAACTGGGTGACTTACATAACAAAGATTCATTTCTCACAGTTCTGGAATGTGGAAGCCAGATTCAGTGTTGGATTCTGGTAGGGACCCTCTTCCAGGCTGCAGACTAGCAACTTCTTATGTCCTCACATGGCCCAAAGGGTCCCTTTGTTGTCTTATAAAAGCACCAGTCCCATTCATGAGGGCTTTATCCCCATGGCCTGAATGCCTCCCCAAAGCCCCACCTCCAAATACCATCATATTGGGTATTAGACTTCAACATGTGAATTTTGGGAAGACACATTCAGTTCATAACAACACTCAAAGTGTGAAGAACCCCTAGACTATTCTGTAAGAATTGGCAAGGGTGTTTGCAGTAATCTTGCCCTAAATTGGTATACAACAGTGAATGCATAGCTCAGTAATTTATGGTTTGTACAGGACTCTGTATAGCCATAAATCATATTTGGTTGTTCACAACTACTTACAGTTGAATATAGACTAGATATTAGATGACTTATTGTTAATTTTGTTAGGTGTGGTGCCATTTTGTGAGATGCCATTCTTTAGATGTAACCTGAATTATTTAGAGCTGAAATGTAGTCATATCCAATTTAGTTTAGTAATATACATAAATATGGCACTATGTGAATAGCCATTAAATATAGATGATGATTATGAGCTTGTTCATTGCTTTCCTTTGTATATTTGAAAAATTTCATGATAAAATCATCTTTAAAAATCATAGGTACTTATGAAAAAAGACTTTACTTTTTAGAAATTTTAGGTACATAGCAAAATTAAGAAGTACAGAAATTTCCCATGTATCCCTTGCCCTCACACGTGTATCGCTCCCCCTAACACTAATATCACCCACCAGAGTGGTACACAGTTGATGACCTTACACTACCACACCATGTCACCCAAAGTCCACTAGGGTTCACTCTTTGTGTTGTACAGTCAATGGGTTTGGACAAGTGTATTGTGACATGTATCCATTATTGTAGTATCATAAAGAGTATTTTCACAGCCCTCAAAATCTATGCTCCACCTATTCGTCCATCACCCATCCACCCCTAACCTCTGGCAACTACTGATCTTTTACTATCTCCATATTTTTGTTTTTCCACAATGTCATATGATTGCAATCATATTGTATGTAACCTTTTAATATTGACTTCTTTCACTTAGTAATATGCATTTAAGCTTCCTGCATGTCTTTTCATGGCTTGATAGTACTTTTTTTTTTTTAGTGCTGATGATATTCTGTTATATGGATGTACCACAATTTATTTGTTTATTTACCTACTCAAGGACATCTTGGTTATTTCCAATGGCAGTTGTGAATAAAGCTGCTATAAATATCTGTGTACAAATTTTTGTGTGGACATAAGTTTTCAGCTCATTGGGTAAATACCAAGGAGTGGACTGCTCGATCAGAACGTTAAGAGTATGTTTAGTGTTGTAAGAAACTGCCAAACTTCTAAATGGTTGTACCATTTTGCATTCCCACCATTAATGGGTGGGAGTTCCTGTTTCACATCCTTTTCAGCATTTGTTGTCAGTCTCCTGGATTTTGGCCATTGTAGTAGGTGGTGGGATCTTGTTTTAATTTCATTTCCCTCAGGACATATGATATGGAGTATCTTTTCATATGCTTATGTATCATCTGTATGTCTTTTTTTCATATAGTTTATTATCAAGTTGGTTTCCATAGAACACCCAGTGCTCTTCTCCACAAGTGCCCTCCTCCATTACCACCACCCGTCCCCCATTCCCACTCCCCCTTCAGCCCTTAGTTCATTTTCAGTATAGAATAGTCTCTCATGATTTGTCCCCTTCCCCTCCCCATGGTCCTCTGTTAGGTTTCTCCTGTTAGACCTATGAGTGAAAACATACGGTATCTGTGCTTCTCTGCCTGACTTATTTTGCTTAGCATGATACCCTCGAGGTCCATCCACTTTGCTACAAATGACCAGATTTCATTCTTTCTCATTGCCATGTAGTATTCCACATCTTGATCCATTCATCAGGTGATGGACATTTAGGCATTTCCATGATTTGGCTATTGTTGACAGTGCTGCTATGAACATTGGGGTACATGTGCTCCTATGTGTCAGCACTTCTGTATCCTCTGGTTAAATCCCTAGCACTTAATCAGACAAAGTCCAGTTTGTCTGATATAAGTATGGCTACTCCGGCTTTCTTTTGACTACCAGTGGCATGATAGATATTTCTCCATCCCCTTACTTTCAATCTGAAGCTGTCTTCATGTTTAAAATGAGTCTCTTGTAGGCAGCAAATAGATGGATTTTGGTTTTCTATCCATTCTTCTACCTGTGTCGTTTGATTGGAGCATTCACTCCATTTACATTCAGTGTTAATATTGAAAAATGTGGGTTTGGATTCTTTTTGTTCTCTGTGGAGTTCATGTTTGTAGTGGTGTTTCTGCAACATTTCCCTCATAGAGTCCCTCTTAGGATTTCTTGTAGGGCTGGTTTGGTGGTGATGAATTCTCTCAATTTTTGTTTATTTGGGAACACTTTTATCTCTCCCTCTATTTTGAATGACAGGATAGCTGGATAAAGGATTCTTGGCTGCATATTTTTTTCTGTTCACCATATTGAAGATTTCCTGCCATTCCTTTCTGGCCTGCCAAGTTTCATTAGATAGGTCTTTTACCACTCTGATAGGTTTCCCTTTGTATGTGAGGGCCCTTTTATTCCTAGCTGCTTTCAGAATTCTCTTTATCCTTATATTTTGCCAGTTTCACTATGATATGTCATACCAAAGGTTGATTCAAGTTACGTGTGAGGAAAGTTCTCTGTGCCTCTTGGATTTCAGTGCCTATTTCTTTCCCCAAATTCAGGAAGTTCTCAGCTATAATTTGATCAAGCACCCCTTCAGGACCTTTTCCTCTTTCTTCTTCAAGAATTCCTATGATACAGCTATTGTTCTGTTTGATTGTATCACTCAGGTCTCGAATTCTCCTTTTGTGTTCCTGTATCAATTTGTCTCTCTTTTTCTCGGCTTCCTCTTTTGCTATAATGGTGTCTTCTAATTCACATATTCTTCTCTCTGCCTTTTTGATCCATGCAGTGGCCACCTCCATCTTATTATGCACCTCATTTATAGCCTTTTTTAAGTCATCACAGTTATTTTGAAGGTCCCTAGTCTTTGTATCAATAGCTTCTTTGATGCTTTTTTCAAGCCTAGCGATTAATTATATGACAGTTTTTCTAAATTCTTGCTCAGTTATGTTGTTTAAATCTGTTTTGAGCAGTTCTGTGGCTGTGACTTCTTCCTGGAATTTCTTTAGTGGAGAGTTCTTTCGTTTTGTCATTTTGGCTAGCTTTCTGACTCTTGTCAGATTTAAAAGCTTGTTATGTACTGGGCACCTGTTAGTATTGCTCTATTAAAGGAGGCTCATTGGTTGTCCAGGGCCTTTCATTTCAGGAAGTGTTTTTATTAATGGTGTCTCTTGGTTTCTTTTGTGCCTCTGATTATTTTATATCCCTACTCAGTGATATTTTTGGACTCTCCAGCATGTGTTTTGGCTTGTTTCTTGAGGTAGCCCTGAAAAGGAAAACAAACACACAGGGAACAAAAGCATGCAACCGCACAGACAAATCAAACAAACAAGCAAACAAAAAGGGGAAAGGTAGAAGAGAAAAGGAAAGGAAAGAAAAGAAGAAAAGAACGGGGCGGGGGGGGGGAACAGGGAACAGAGACAACAAAAGCCTATGGAGAGTCTAAAAGGGTATAACCAGCCTAGGGGAGAGATTAAAATGATATAAGGGAAAATATATCTGGATGGTGAAAAAAAAATGAAAACAAAAGAGGAAAGAAAAAGGAGGGGGGAGCTCTCACGCATGGATGAGTGTCGTTTGGTGTAGGTAGGTCTTGGGAGCTGCTGTCCGAGGCCCTGCCTTGGTGGTTGCAGGAGAAGAATGGTGGCACCTCAAACTCTTCTACAACCAAGCGTTGCAAGCTGCTCTTTTGAACCTGATCTCCCTGTGCTGCTGGCGAGCCAAGCTGCACTTTCCAATTTCCACTTTGCTTCCAAATCCTAGTCCATGCACTTTAATGCTACCTCAGGAGATGCGCTCTGGCTTGCAGCTGGTCTTCCAGCCAGCGTCGCACAGAGGTGTGGGCTGCCTCTCCTGGTGCCGCTAGAATGGGCGCTGCTGCCAGAGAGCCCAAGGAAGGATCCCCCTGCTTGATGGGACAGATTTCTCACCCCCTGCCCAGCGGTTATATATGGGGTGACAATATCTCCCTCTGTCCTGGGGCGAGCTCTTTATCGTTTCTCTAGGGGTCGTTTTATGAGCGTTTTCAGCCTCTCTTTATCTTCCCCTGTCTCTCCGATGCACCATGTGCTCTCCCTGTGTTGGACTGGGGCTCTCTTCCTTCCGAACCTCTGGGGCCAGCCCTTTTTTTGAATTTCCCCAGTTCGCACTCACTCACTCAGGCATCTTTGGGGTTGTCTTCTTTCTGGAGTCTCTATGTTCTCTCAGTCTTCCATATCAGAGTATAGTCCCTTTAGTCTTTCTCAGTTTAATACATGCGGGCAGGCAAAGATTGCAGAGCTCCCTACTTCTCTGCCATCTTGCCCCCTCCCTCCTCTGTATGTCTTTTTTAGTGAGGTGTCTGTTCACATCTTTTGCCCATTTATAAATCAGGTTGTTTGTTTCTCTTGAGTTTTAAGAGGTCTTTATATATTTTGTTTAACTCCTTTATCAGATACATCTTTTGCAAATATTTTCTTGCAATCTGTTGCTTTTTTCTCATCGTCTTGACATAGGTAGATATTTAAAAAAAACCATTTTCCTATCTTTTGAAATAAATCACAGAAAAATTAAACAAAAAAATGTCACTAGGAAAAATATTAGCTAATATTCACAGTGACAAACCAGAACACTCCAAAAAATTAAATTGTATTTAAATAGTATTTATGGTAAAAATGTTTAAAAAATATATTGTAAAACAAATATCTGCACATAGATATTATTTTTTTATTGGCAGTTTTTGTGGGGGAAATGTCAGAGGAATTCATACTTATGAAGCACCTACGATGGAATATTGCACCATGCCATCTGCTTTATCTCTGCTGTTTCACAAGTTCTGGTCTAACATGTCATTTAAGGCCTATGTGTCCTTACTGATTTTCTGTCTGGATGATCTATCCATTGATGAGATATTAGGGGTATATTAAAGTCCCCTGCTATTATTGATAGATGTCTATTTCTCCCTTTAGGTCTGCTAACATATGCTGTATATATTTATGTATTCTGTTTTGGGGTGTATAAATATTTGTAAATGTTTACAAATGTTATATTGTTGGATTGACACTTTATTGTTACATGATGACCTTCTTTGTCTCTTATTACATTCTTTGCCTTAAAGTCTATTATGTCTTATATAAGTATAGCTACCTCAGCTCTCTTTTAGTTTCCATTTGCATGGAATATCTTTTTCTGTCCCTTAAATTTCAGTCTGTGTGTGTCCTTACATTTGAAGTGAGTCTCTTGTGAAGGATGAACTTTGTTGTTCAACCACATCCTAGCTCTTGATCGTCTGAAATTTTTGTGATTATCCAAGCAGCCTTTGTTCTTAGTGGCTCCTGTAACCAAACCCAAGTCCCTCTGCCCAGTGCACAGCAAAAATCAATCACGTAGACATGGGCAATGCAGCAAGGAAAGGGTTTATAAGAGAGGCGATCAAATGAGGAAGCAGGAGAGCAAGACTTAAATCTGACTCCTTGAGGGGGGAAGTCAAGGATTTTTAAAGGCAGATGGAAAAGGATCTGAGGAAATGGTAGAGGAGTTATGAGACTCAAAATCAGAAAAAGGAAATTACTAAGTAGAGGAAGGTTAATTTCATTTCGTTTTGCTCAAAGAAAGGTGAGTGGTTCTCACCAGTTCTGGCTGGCTTCTTGATAACTTGAGTCTCTGCAAAACAACTAACTCAACACAGTTTATCATGGTATCAGGCAAGAATATTCTCTTATAGAAGCATGGTGGCAGGCAGCATTCTGAGAACAGCCCATGTGGGTAAAAGAGATGGAGCCTGTTCATCTGTCCTGTGAACTCTTTGGTTACCCGTTCACTCTCAGTGGTTGAGCGTGTGCCAAGACTTGTCAGTGACCCAACGTGGAAGACATCAGTCAGCTCCTAGATTCCGGCTGATTGGAAACTGGACCTTCAGCAGCAGGTTTTAAAGTATGCAGATATTCCCCTTTCCGGAGAAGACTAGGAGACTGACGTTTCTGTCTGTTCCCTTTGCACTGAGCCCTTAGGGGATGATTAGTTAAGAGTTGTTTCTCTGTTTGGGGCACCGGGGTGGCTTAGTTGGTTGAGCATCCGACTTTGGCTCAGGTCACTGTGGTAGGGTCCCCTCCCTAAGGAGATGGAAAAAAAAACAAACCTCAAGGTAACTTAGCTATGAGCGTAAGTGACAACATCCCTCATGACCTTATAACATGAGACCACTTAATCAGACTGCGTGTTTGAGTGTGTTACCATATACAGGAGACAAAGAAACAGGAAGTGTATAAACAGAACTATGCCATGTGACATTTGGGGTTCAGTTCTTTGGGTAGGAGCCCAACGGAGTGGTGCCTGCATGAATAAAGTTGCTTCCCGGAAAGCAAAGCCTCAGTGTCATGACTCTGTGCCACAATCCTGTGGCATCACAAGTTCAAGCTCCGCATCGGGCTCTGTGCTGACAGCTCAGTGCCTGGAGCCCGCTTCCGATTCTGTGTCTCCCCCTCTCTGCCCCTCCCACGCTCATGCTCACTCTCTTGCTCTCTCTCTCTCTCTCGGAGGATAACATTAAAACAACATTTAAAAATGTTGCCAAACTGTTGAAGCCTTGAACACAAGCCACCAGAGCCAGGTGATGCGGGACAGCAGGCCACAAACCCAGAGATGTTCATAAACTCCCTCCTCCCTCCCTCCCGCCCGCTTACTTTGAGGGAGAGAGTACAAGCAGGGGAGGCGCAGGGAGAGAGGGAGAGGAAAAGTCTCAAGCAGGCTCCACACCCAGCATGGAGCCCAACACGGGGCTCAGCCTCACCACCCTGGGATCATGACCTGAGCTGAAATCAAGAGTCAGTCGCCTAACCCACTTGAGCCACCCAGGTGCCCCACAGATTTCTTCCTTTTAGGCGGTGACTTGGGGTGGGGCAGAGGGAGAGCGTGGGACTGGCACCCGCCAGCCTTCCTTGATGAGGGAAACAAAGGCAAGAGAAATGTAGCTTAAATTAAATCTTAAAGCGTGCAGCCCACTGATAGATGCCTGAAACATGCAGAGCGTGACCCTCGAGGAACTCATGGCTTCCTTAGTGCCTTAATGTTTGCTTTTTTAAAGACTAAAATAACCTTATCCTAAGAGCAGCTGGCCCCTCAAGGTCTCGAAAACCTTGCTTCTAAATTCCTTAGAAACTTTATCCCACCTCCCTCCACAAACTTAAAACTATATCACCAGTCACGCTTCACAGTCCCAGTGCAGGCCTTTCTGCCCACGGGTCCTAGCCCCTTGTGGTAATAAAATCACCCTTTGCACCAAAAACATCTCAAAGATTCTTTCTTAGCCATTTGCTCTTGAACCCCACTTCAGATTTCATCATTCCTGGTCTCTGGCCCCTGTGTGTGTGTGTGTGTGTGTGTGTGTGTGTGTGTGTGTGTGTGTGTGTGTTTACTTTTGAGAGAGAGTGTGAGGAGGGGAGGGGCAGAGAGGGAGACACAGAATCTGAAGCGGGCTCCAGGCTCTGAGCTGTCAGTGCAGAACCCGACACAGGGCTTGAACCTTCAAGCTGTGAGATCATGACCTGAGCTGAAGTCGGACTTCAACTCAGCCACCCAGACCCCCCTAGATGTGTATTTAATCAGAAGCCTGGCCTTCAGGCCACAGCTATGAAGATAAGCCAGTAGGCCCCTTTCACAGAAAGACTGGGAGGGTTAGTTTGTTGCCTGTCTGGCTGTGCCCAGGGCACCTGGTGGCTCAGTCAGTCAAGCATCTGACTCTTGATGTTAGCTCAGGTCATGGTCTCCCAGTTCCTGAGACTGAGCCCCAGGCTGGGCTTCGCACTGACAGCAGAGAGCCTGCTTGGGCTTCTCTCTCTGCTCCTCCCATGCTCTCGCTCAGTCTCTCTCTCACCCTCTCACCTTCCCTCTCCCTCTCTCTGTCAAAACAAACATTTTCATGCACTCTCTCAAAATACATAAACATTTAAAAAGAGAACTCTTTCTCTATTTGTTACGGTTCTGTGGGACCCCTCGACGTAAGCTCTCCTGGCCACCAGAGCCCTGGTGATCCCTGGTGGCCCCCACAAAAGCTGGCACTCCAGAGGTGTGCCCAAGCTCCTCGAGGAGATAGCAGACACCCTGATCAAGGAAACGGTGCCATGATGGTACCTGCTGGCTTCCACAGTCTTTGTGTTACTGGTCTATCACAGCCACGAATTCAGGAAGGGACTGCCACGGCCAGCTGCTCTGTCCCGGGGAATCCTGAAGGGGCTGGACAAATTGAAAGCATAGCTCCTGGCTGGGTTTGCCACCATTGTTGCTGAACAAACTGAGATGAACTCATTGCAAGAGAAGCCAAGAGAGGGAGAAGTTCATTTTGAGTGCCAGCATCTAGGGGAAGTGGCAGGCTCAAGTTTTAAGAGCCAACCTCTTCGCCTGTAGTACTGACGCCTAGATTTTTATACGGAGAGGTTGGGGGAGGGTATATGCAAAAGAGCGGATCATGACCATGGGTGGGAGTTGGTAAGTGATCATGGACACGGAAGGGGGCATGTCAAGTGTGGTCTTCTGGGCATAACAGGGTTTTTCTGGCCTGGTGGTAGGAATGTACCGGTCATTGTCAGTGCCTCAAGAAAGCTTGATGAGAAATAACTGTTGAGGTCTCGTTGAGCAAGAAGGCTCGCTGACATTTGGAGAGTATTTGTAGGCCCTAGATGTGTGTGAGGCTAAAAGCTTTCAGATAAGCCGATAGTTTTCTTTCACAGAAAGATCGGATGCATTTCAGTCATCTGCCTTTGCGCTTGGCCCTCTGAAGGGAAATAGTAAGTCTGTCCAAGCCCTTTAAGAACTGTTTCTCAAGGGTGCCTGGGTGGCTCAGTTGGTTGAGCACCCAACTCTTGATTTTGGTTCAGGCCATGCAGGATTCCAGGATTGTGGAATTGAGCCCTGTGACTCTCTCTCTCTCTCTCTCTGCCCTCAGCCCCTATCCTCACAGCTCCACATGCTCACTCTCTCTATAAAAAAAAAAAAAGAAGAAGAAGAAGAAAAAAAGGAGGGGGAGCGCCTGGGTGGCTCAGTTGGTTAACCCATCCGACTCTTGATTTCAGCTCAGGCCGTGATCTCATGGTTCATGGGATTGATCCCCGCATCAGGCTCAGCCCTGTTAGTTTGGAATTTTCTCGCTCCCTCTCTTTCTCTCTCACCCCATCCCCTGTGCATGCTCTCCCTAAATATAAATTAATAAATGTTAAAAAAAATTACCTACTTTTCAGTTTGTTATAGTCTTGTGAGTCTCATGGACAAAACCCATGTTGGCTTTCAAAACTTTTGGAGGCTTGTCTCTTAAAAGTTGGGCTGCCAGATGGGGGGTTAAAATCCTTTGCTCCTCCGGAAGAAGGTGGGGCTGTGGACCCCTCCTTACTGGCTGCTGTGCCTCAGGCTCTCTACCCAGTCCCGAGTGGGTCCTCTCTTTTTACCCGTTGTGTTGGAATTGCTCAGCTATTTTTTGAGTTTCTTTCAAAGGGAATTATTCCATCTGTAGCTGTAAATGCAGTGTCATCATCTTGAACTGGAACCTCATCCTCTTTTCTTGAAGGGTGATGCACGTTTAAAGCCAGATAGCTCTGTTGCCTTGTCCTGTAGAATCTCAGAAGTACAACAGATTTCCTTCATTCACCTCATTTTCTCTACCCTTTTAGACCCGCTTGCAGGACTTATGCTGGTATAATTCTATCTCTGTCCCTGGCTTCAAGTGAGACGCCTGATCAAATCCATTGGTAATCTCTTTATGGAGTGATTATTAGCCACGCTTTTGGTGTTCTCTGCCAAACACACTTTCTCATTTTTTTGCAATATGTATAGGCTGAGAATTTTCCAGATTTTCAAGTTGTTTCTTTTTTAAAAAGTATATTTATTTTGAGAGAGAGTGCGCATGCACGAGAGAGTGAACAGCAGTGGGGGAGGGGCAGAGAGCGAGGGAGAGAGAATTCCAAGCAGGCTCCATGCTGTCAGTGCAGAGCCTAATGCAGAGCTTGAGCCCACGAACTGTGAGATCTTGACCTGAACTGAAACTAAGAGTTGGCTGCTTAACTGACTGAGCCCCCCAAGAGCCCCTCCTCTTGGATTTTCCAATATTGAGTAAGAAACCAGGCATAGGTTCAATATTTTGCTTAGATATCTCCTTAGCTAAATATCCAGGGTTGTCAGTCACAAGTTCGACCTTCCACAAAGCACTAGAATGCAGTTCAGCTAAGTTTTGTCCATGTCTAACAAGGATCATTTTTCTTCCAGTTTCCTATAGCATTTTCATAATTTCCATCTGAGAATCACACCGACATCACCTTTAATGTATATATTTCTCCCAGTAGTGTCTTTAATGGTTTCTAGGCGTTTTCTAACACGCACCTCAGAACCCTTCCAGCCTCTGCCCCACCACCCAGTTCCAAAGCTACTGCCAGCTTCTGTGGTGTTTGTCTCAGAAGCAGCCCCACGTCACGGAAAAGTACCAAAGTCTGTACGTAATAGCCACTGTCCCGCTTAGCCTGTGACTGTTTCCCGCTACCCGCTGGCGGTGCGTGCACTTCTCTGGTGATGTAGTACTGCTTCATCGTCTGCCCTCTCATTACCTAAGCCTGTCCCTCCAGACTCCGTGTGGTTGTCTTCATGGTATTTGTTTATTTTTAAATGTTTTTTATTTATTTTTGAGAGACAGTGCAAGCAGGGGAGGGTCAGAGAGAGAGGGAGACACAGAATCCGAAACAGGCTCCAGGCTCTGAGCTGTCAGCACAGAGCCCAACACGGGGCTCAAACCCACGAACCTTGAGATCATGACCTGAGTTGAAGCCGGACGCTTAACCGACTGAGCCCCCCAGGCGCCCCATGATTTTCTTGAAGTCTACACAATCTCCATTCATTCTGCCGGTTCTTGACACTGTACGTAAGTTTCTTTTTACCTAAATTATCTGTTGCTCTATTCCCAATTCACATAGGGTTTGTTTATTTTATTTTTTTTTTTAATTTTTCAACATTTGTTTATTTTTGTGAGACAGAGACAGAGCGTGAGCAGGGAACGGGCAGAGGAAGACACAGAATCAGAAGCAGCCTCCGGGCTCTGAGCTGTCAGCACAGAGCCCAGTGCGGGGCTCAAACCCATGAACTGTGAGATCATGACCTGAGCCAAAGCTGGACGCTTAACCGACTGAGCCACCCAGGCGCCCCTCATCTAAGTTTTTATGTACATATCCTGTCTTCCTAGATTATCAGCTCCTTACCAGGGTAAAGTCTTGCACATAGTAATCTTATTGCTGATACTAATATAATATTTCATTGAAGCTAAGATGCCATTGACTGTGTGATGCCCCATTTATTTTTGTGCCTCTGAGAAAGAAAAATCATGAAAAAAAACCAAACACTGCTAGCCACGATACACCATCGGCTATAAATTTGTCCTAATTTCAGATATCTTTGTGAAAAAAATGTCTTTGGATGAATCACAATAGATATGAAATAACTGCTCATTTAGTTTGTGTATTTGCGTCATGTAAAAGATGAAAAGTTTATAAGAATTATAGGAAACATTCTTTTTTTTAATTTTTAAAAATGTTTTATTTGGTTTTGAGACAGAGAGATAGAGCATGAGAAGGGGAGGGCAGAGAGAGAGGGAGACATAGAATCTGAAGCAGGCTCCAGGCTCTGAGCTGTCAGCACAGAGCCTGACGTGGGGCTCAAAGGAAACATTCTTAAAATTTTTTTTCATGAAAATTGCTTTTTAAAAAAATTAAAAGTAATTATTTTGGGGGTGCCTGGGTTAAGCGTCTGACTCTTGGCTTTGGCTCAGGTCATGCTCTCGTGGTTTGTGAGTTTTAGTCCCATGTGGGGCTTCCCTGCTAACAAAGTGGAGCCTGCTTGGGATTTTCTCACTCCCTTTCTCTCTACCCCTATCCTGTGTGCACTCTCTTTCTCTCTCTCAAAAATAAATAAATAAACGTAAAAAATAAATTTTTTTTCAAAAATGTCTTACTAAATTCCCATTGATTCTCTTCTTGGCAGTGTGAATCACATAACTTTCCCCTTTGGATTTAGCACTATGTTCTTTTTATTTTTTTTTAGGTGACATGTAGCTGACATATTAATTTCAGGGGTAGAGCATATACTTTATGAAATACCACAATAAGTGGTTAGCATCTGTCACGATACAAAGCTATTACAATATTATTGACTGTATTCTCTATACTGTACTTTTCATTTCCGTGACTTATTTTATAACTGGAAGTTGTACCTCATTTTTAAAAAATTTTTTTTAAGTGTATTTATTTATCTAAGTAATCTCTACCCCAATGTGGGGCTTGAACTCCTGACCCCAAGATCAAGAGTTACATTCTCATCTGACTGAGCCAGCCAGCCCCCTTTCCCTTTCTACTCTTGACAACCACCAGCTTGTTCTCAGTATTTATGAGTCTGCTTCTATTTTTTGTTTGTTTTGTTTTTAGATTCCACAGATCAGTTAAATAATATGGCATTTATCTTTCTCTTATTTCACTTGGCATGATGTTGTCAAGGTCCATCCATGTTGTTGCAAGTGGTAAGACTTCATTCTTTTCTTATGGCTGAGTAACATTCTGTTGTGTAAGCCACACGTTCTTTTTAAGTTGTTATTTAATTCCAGTTAACAGATAGTGTGATATTAGTTTCAGGTGTACAACTTAGGGACTCAGCACTTACACACCACGCCCGGCGCGCACCACCGTTGCCCTTGCTAATCTCCATCGCTTATTTAAACGCATCCCCCACCTGCCTCCATTCTGGTGAACATCACACTTCTCTATAGTTAAGAGTCTGTTTCCTGTTTTGCCTCTTTTTTACCCCCGCTTTGCTCATTTGTTTTATTTCTTAAATTCCGTATATGAGTGAGATCATCTGGTATTTGGCTTTCTCTGATGTATTTCACTTGGCATGGTACTCTCTAGCCCCATTCATGTTGCAAATAGCAAGATTTCATTATTTTTTATGGCTGAGTAATATCCCATTGTGTGTGTGTGTGTGTGTGCGCGCGCGTGTGCGTGCACGCGCCCCCCACATCTTCTTTGTCCATTAATCAGCGATAGACATTTGGGCTCTTTTCATAATTTGGCTGTTGATATCATGGTGCGTGTATTCCTTTGAGTTAGTATTTTTGTGTTCTTTACACACCACGTCGTCTTGATCCTTCATCTGTCGACGGGCACCTGGGCTGCTTCCACATCCTGCTGCTGTAAGCATACATAGGGAGCATGTATCGTTTCAAGTTAGTTTCCATTTTCCTCAGTAAATGCCCAGAAATGGAATTGCTAGGCTGTATGGTATTTTTCTTTTTAATTTATTAAAGAACGTCCACACTGTTTTCCATACTCGCTACACCAATTTCCATTCCTACCAACAGTGTACGTGGGCTTCTTTTCTCTACATTCACACCAGCACTTGTTAAATTTCTTGTCTTCTTGATATTAGCCACTCGGACTGATGTGAGATGGCATCTAATTGTGGTTTTGATTTGTATTTTCATGATGACTAATGCTGTTGGGCATGTTTTCATATGTTTTTTTGGCCATCATGTTGTTTTTTGGAAAAATGTCTATTTAAGTCCTTTGCCAATTTTTTAATCAGATACTGTTCGGTGTTAAACTTCTTTTACCCAGAAAGACCATGTCTAGTTCCTTTCTTTAGCTGCTCCATGACGTTGCCCACTACCTGAGTGATGGATACGAGATTGCCTCTCTCCACCCTCAAACACACCAAACAAGACTGATTACAATTCCTCCCTCTCCCTCTCCCTCTCCCTCTCTTTCTCTTTCTCTCTTAAGGAAACGTGAACATTCTCAGGGTTGTATGCCTGGGAGTGGGGTGGCCCTATCATGGGGCTCACTTGTGCTCAACTTGACTAAAAACCGCCGGCCACTCTCCAGAAGGGCTGGCTGGTCCTGCCGGCAGCACACAGGAGTTCTTCTGTACCACACGACTGGCCAACAGCGGGCATTTATCTCGCGTTCTCACTCTCCACAATCAGGTAAGTATGACTGGTATCTTGTTTAAGTTTATTTATCTGACTATTGAAAAGTTCAAGTATTATTTATTTGACTTGTTAACTATTTGGTTTTCCCATTCTGTAAACTGACTTCTCATACCTTTTTTTTTTTTAAACTGAGGTATTTATCTTTTTCTTTTTGGTTTCTATGGCTTAGCTGTGTATTCTGCTTGATCGTCTAGTTGATAGTTATGTTAGTGTTAGATGTTACAAATATCTTCTCTTAGCCTATCATTTTTTTTTCTGGTAACTTTGGGGTCCTTTAGTAAACATTAAATATCCAGATGGTGTCAGTAACACATGACTCAAGGCTTGTCCTTGAAGTAGTTTCTAATATGGGAAAAGTGGTGGTGTGTACTTCCCAAGGCTAGGGAGGAAATAAGGAGCCTCCCATTGTCTGGGTCCACTCCTGGGTCCACTGGCTGTCACGTCCTCCGGAACACCCCCGCCCCCTACAGAAAGTTAACAGCTATTATGTTAGAGGAAAGAGTCCACACAAATCACACTTACTTCCAATACCAATTGCAAGCTGGGGGTTCCTAAAACTACCCTCAGTTCTCATAATTTGCTAGATAGGCTCAGAATTCTCTGAGAGCTTTTATATTCACAGGTGTGACTTATTACAGGGAAAGGATATAGATTAGAATCAGTCAAAGGAGGAAGTGCATAGAAATGAGTCCAGAAGAAGGACCAGATATGAAGCTTCTGTTGTCCTTTCCCTATGAGGTCAAGACAGTGTTTTTCCAACACTGATGTGTAATAATACAGAGAGTATTGCATCCAGGGAAGTTCACCTGCGCCTTGGTGTTCAGAGTTTATGCTGAGGCTCTAGCACGTAGGCATGACTGTGCATGTGTAGATCTGAGTCTCCTGTTTCCAATCCCTCCAGAGATTGACTGAGCCCACATCCCCAAACTCCCACCCTAAATCACATTGTTAGACTCTAGTGTGATCCAAAGCCCCTAGGCAAAGATATTCCTGCTATGCATGACATTCAAAGGTATGTCGAGAAGCTGGAATTAGTGTATTGAATTAAGAGTATGGAGATTATGACCTGAGGACTGAGGGGGCACCAGCACCCCCACAGGGGACTGGTCGGTAGTCCTCTCAGCATCCAAGCTCTCCTTCCGGGGAAATGGGACCCACAGAGTCATATAGATTCAAAGTGTAATTCAGCCCCCCACATAAAGCAAGCAGAGTCACACGATTTATTGTCATTGATGGAACTCAGAAGTGAAGGGTGAAGTTGAGCCGGGGGAAAGGGAGTCCTCCATCCCAGATCAGGACAAGCAGGAGGTAATGAGCAGGGTGGCGAGCACCTGCACCAGGCGGATGAGGTGGACGTCACTAACTTTTCACAAGCTTACCTCTAAGTGGTTATTTTTTTTTCTAAGTGGTTATTTAAAAAGATGCTCCTGAAAAGTAAAGTGGGAACTTGTGTTTGGCATCCTAAACTCAAGTCCTTATCTAAATGTTTAGACTCTGGGGTGAGCAGGGTTATCATACTGTAAAATGTATAAGGCGGCACCTCAGAAAAACAAAGTTCTTTTCCTCACAGGTTATTTTTCTCATCACACGAGGGCCTAGACACTACCTCCTGTGCATGTGGTAGGTCTGAGTTTTAAGAATTAAGTCTTAAATTAAGAATCTTAATTTCTTCAAACATCGATAGTTTTATTCCTTCCTTTCTAGTCCTTGCACATCTTATTGTCTTAGAGGATTGTTCAGGAATCTAGTAATATGTTCCAGTGATGGTCATTCTTGCCCTGTATTTGTGTTTAAAAGACTGACTCTAAAGTTTCTTCATTATGAACTACAGTTGGTAAGTTGTATCTAATTATCAAAGATCTGTTGTATCTGTAATTTGTTAGAGGTTTTTGTGTTTTTCGGTGACTAGTTCTTGAATCAAGTCAGTATTCACCTATTGAGATAATTGTATTTTTATGCTTTTACCCCATTAATGTGGGGAATCACTCAGGCTGGCTTTTGGTGAGTTGAACCATTCTTAAAGTCCTAGAATAAAATCTACCTGAACGAGAAGCAGGCTTTGGTTACTATATAAATTCCTTTAAAGATTATGGATACATTCTCGTGTTCTTTTTCCTCTAGTACCTAGTTTGGTATTTTAAATAATTTGTCCAATTCATTCTGGCTTTCAAAGTTAATTGTGTATAGTGGCTCCTAATATTTTATTTTTTAAATGTCCCCTTTGTAGTTATTTCTGACTTTCTTTCCTAGTACTATACAATATTCAGAATTACTTATTTCATTTCCAAGCCTCCTTGCCCTTGTCACCTCAGCTGGTGTCACCAGTTTCCTTGTGGGTGGAGTTTTTTGGCTTTGTGGATGGGAGAAAACTTGGAAACCCATTTGTTCTGAATACAGACTTGAAACAAACTTCCTATTTTCAGCCTCCTCAACGACCACATCGGCCTCCTTTTTCTTGCATCTCCCGACTCTCCTGAGTCTTTCTAGGGCTCTGTTGAGGCAAATCACCTCAAATTTCACACTGCTATTATGGTAGGGACCCCACCCTAAGGAGAGAGAAAAAAGGTAGGGAAAATTTCAAGGTCACCTTTATATGCGCCCTGGTGACTACATAACCCCCATGACCTTGTAAACGGAGACAACTTAATCAGACTGCATGTTTATGTGTGTTACCATATATGGGAGACAAAGAAATAGAAAATGTGTAAAAAAACTATGCCATGTGATGTTCGCCACTCAGTTCTTTGGGTACGAACCCAACTGAACAGCGTTGGCACGAATAAAAGTTGCTTCCTAGATGAGAAAACCTCGGTGTCACGACTCTGTGCAGGAATCCTGTTACAGTGTGTCTTTCTACATGTACTAAATCGCAGAATTATATGCCTGGCTGACTCAGTCATCAGTATTCCATACTTATATCTTCTTTTAAAAACTATACAGTCACTATATGCAACATATGCAGTTTCAAAAATCATCATGCTATGCTAAATTACCTGACAAAAACCACAAGGCTTAAATAAGGATGTAGGCTCAATGTCCAAAAATTTCACCAGTGATTCATTAGAAAATATAGGAACTTAATAAAAATGTCAGCATAGTTTTTTAAATGGCTAAGTACATTAAATATTATAAGAAATATGGAAATTACCCTGAAAAAGACCTGAAGTTTGGGATGTGGGTTTCTATACTCTCAGTGGCCAGCCAAGCCAGCTGTCACTCCCACCACCCCATGTGCAAGAAGGAATGAAAGAGAGCATAACAGTAAGAGAAAAGACAAAAACAGCGAAGGAGGGAAATACCAAATAGGTTGAGAGGGAAGAAAGGGAAATGCAAGGGGGGTGTGAGGCTGCAAGGCCCCAGGACCATCTTGTGGGTTACCGGGAAGTGGTGGGAGGATGCTTCCCTGCGATTGGACAGAAAGTTGTAACATGTTCGTGGGTGTGGCTCGTTGGTCTTATGAGGTGTGTGTCTCTATGTGGTTCGTGTTCTGTATAGCTTGGTTCAGCTGAGTGCACTTTTTGCATTCACTTAGTGTTTCTCAAATGAAATTATGCTTATGCAAATCAAATCCATATTAAACCCCAATTATTCCCTTATAATCATGTTAATACATTTTAAAAGCAAGGATTATTACTGAACTGACAATATATGAAATCTTTACCCATGTTTTCTCCTTACGTGTTCTCCTTATCCATGTGAACTAATCCCTACTGTTAGTTTGTGTTTTCAGGAGGAAGACGTGGTCAATTCATGATGCTTAACCAGGAGTCCTAAGATGACTGTTCTCAAAATGCTAGCTCTGTATCTTGTGGTGTGGAATTAACTGAGGTATGGAATTAACCTCTGTTGATCTTTAGCTCTTTATTTGTAAGAGGAAGACAGTAACTTTAACCTAATTGTATATTTTTGAGATTAAAATGCATGCACCTGACGTAGAATAAATAGGAAGAACTAAAAAAGTTGTTACAGATACTATTTTTATAGTTGTCAATGTCTTGATGGAAAATGTAGAATTTATAATGAGTCATATGGTGAGAATGTTTTTTATCTTTATTGTAGTATGGTAAACAAATATAAACTACACATATTTAAATGTACAAGTTGATACATTTTGACATATGTATGCACATGTGAAACCATCACAAGATTGCTAACATGTCCATTACCTCTGAGAGTTTCCTTGTGTCTCTTTGTAATCCTACCCTCCTGTCACCCTGTACCTCCTCCCAAATCCCTGTTCTCACCCAACAGATTGTTTGCATTTCCTAAAGATTTCCATAAATGGAAAACCTATGATATGTACTCTCCTTTTATCTGGCTTTCTATACACACACACACACACACACACACACACACACACACACACGGTGTTTTTTATTTTTAATTTATATTCAAGTTAGTTAACATACAGTTAACTAACATAACTAGTCTCGGCTTCAGGAGTAGAACCCAATGATTTATCGCTTACATATGACACCCAGGGTTCATCCTGAGAAGCGCCCTCCTTAATGCCCATCACCCATTCCCCCGCCTGCAGCAACCCTGTTTGTTCTCTGTAAGACTCCCTTATGGTTTGCCTCCCTGGTTTTTTCTGCCCTTCCCCTATGTTCACCTCTTCAGTTTCTCAAATTCTTCATGAGTGAAATCATATGCCATCTTTCTCTGACTTAAATACCCTCTAGTTCCATCCACATTGTTGCGAATGGCAAGATTTCATTCTTTTTCACTGCTGAGTGGTATTTCTTACACACACACACCTCATCTTTATCTACTCATCAGTCGATGGACAGCTCTCTCCATAATTGGCTATTGTTGATAGCGCTGCTGTAGACATCTGGCTTCGTTTACTCAGCATGATTATTTTGAGATCCATCCATGTGACAATAATCCATTTCTTTTCATTGATGAATGGAATTTCCCTGTGTAGATACAATTTATCCACTTACCTATTGATGCAATTTTTTTCTTTCCTTAGGAAAAGATTAGCTATAAATATATCTGTTTTGCACATTTGTACAAGTCTTGGTATGGATATGTGCCTTCATTTCTCTTGGTAAATATCTAGGAGTGAAATGCTTCAGTCATATGGTAGTTACATGTTTAACTTACAAAATATTTAAAAAGTTTCCTAAACTGTTTTTCAGGGTGGCATACCATTTTATGTTCCCAAAAGTACTGTATGAAAGAACTAGTTCCTCCACACCCGTGCCAACACATGGTATGGTCAGTCTTTTTATACACATTATAACAGGGACATTAAGTATCTCATGTGGTTTTAATTTACATTTCCCTAATAACGATGATGTTAAGATGTTGAACATCTTGATATCTATTTGCCATCAGTATATATCCTTTGATAACAGCTATTCAAATATTTTGCCATTTTTTGTATTAAAAAATTAAAGTGTGAGGCACGTGCGTGACTCACTGTCCTACCCTTCATTTCAGCTCAGGTCATGATCTCACAGTTTGTGGGATTGAACCCTGTGTCAGGCTCTGTGCCGACAGTATGGAACCTGCTTGGGATTCTCTTGCTCTCTCTCTCTGCCCCTTCCACTCTTACGTGTTTCCCCTCTCTCGAGGTAAATCAATTAATTAAAAAAATTGTAAATTTAAGTATAGTTGACACATAATGTTATATTAGTTTAAGGTGTACAATATAGTGGTTTAGCTACTATATGTTATGCTGTGCTCACTGCAAGCGTAGCTACCATCTGCCACCACACAGCGATATTACAGTACCACTGACTACACTCCGTCCCTATGCTCTAATCTCTTATTCCCGTGATTGACTCATTCCGGAACTGGAAGCCTGTATCTCCTCCCCTTCAACCATTTTGCCCTTCCTCTCTCCCTTGTCTATTCTGGCAACCATCATTTTGTCCTTAGTATTTATAGATCTGATCTTGCTTTTTGTTTTGTTTAAAAATTTTTAATGTTTATTTTTGGGAGAGTGCGTGCATGAGCAGGGGAGGAGCAGACAGAAAGGAAGACAGAGGATCTGAAGACAGCTTGGTGCTAAAGGCAGAGACCCCCTTGTGGGGCTTGAATTCACGATCGGTGAGATCATGATCTGAGCCAAAGTTGGACACTTAACGGACTGAGCCACCCAGGTGCCCCATTTTGGTTTTTAGATTACATATGAGTGAAATCATGTGCTATTTGTCTTCCTGTTGTCTGACTGATTTTACTTAGAATAATATCACGTAGTTCTATACGTGTTGTCACAGATGGCATGGTTTCATCCTTTTTATGGCTGGGGACTATTCCATGTGTGCAGGTGTATGTATCTTTATCCATTTATCTATTGATGGATACTTGGGTTAGTTCTCTATCTCGGCTATTGTAAATAATGCTGCAGTAAACATAAGAGTAGCTCTCTTTTTGAATTAGTGTTTTACTTTTGTTGGGCAAATACCCAGTAATGGAATTATAGGATTATAAGGTATTTCTATTTTTAATTTTTTGAGGACTTTCCATACTGTTTTCCAGAATGGCTGTGCCAATTTACATTCCCACCAAGAGGGCACAAGGGTTCCTTGTTCTTCAAATCCTTGCCAGCAATTGTTATTTCTTGTCTTTTTTATTTTGGCCATTCTGACAGGTGTAAGGTCATTGTGGTTTTGTTTTGTACTTCCCTGATGATTAGTAATACTGAGCATCTTTTCATGTGTCTGTTGGCCATCCGGATTCCCTTCTTTAGGCAGAGAACGTGAATAGACATTTTTCCATTTTTAATTGGATTATTTGTACTTTCGGTCTGGGTTGTGTTAAGTTCTTTATATATTTTGGGTATTAACTCCATATCATATATATCATCACAAATATCTTCTCCCATTCGGTAAGTTGCCTTTTTGTTTTGTTGGTTTCCTTCACTGTGCAAAAGCTTTTTATTTTGAGGTACTCCCAATGGTTTTTCTTCCTGTTTCCCTTGCCTTATGCGACAGAGCTAGAAAGATGTTGCTGTGGTCGAGAATGTAATGTCAGAGAAATTACTGCCTGTGTCCTCTTCTAGGAGTTTTGTGGCTTCCGTTCTCATATTTAGGTCTTTATTCCTTTTTTTTTTTTTTTTTTTGCAGGTAGCTGTCCAGTTCTCCTAGCACATTAAAATTTTTTTTCATCATTACAAGTTTAAGAACTCTTAAATCCTCATCACCTATTTCACCCATCATCCCACCCCCACCCCCCCTGGTAACCATCAGTTTGTTCTCTGTAGTTGAGTCTGTTTATTAGTTTGTCTGGTTTTTTTTTTCATTGCTTGTTTCTTCTATTTCTTAAATTCCACATGAGTGAAATCATATGGTATTTGTCTTTCTCTGTTTCCCTTAGCATTATACTCTCTAGCTCTACCACATTATTGCAAATGGTAAGATTTCATTCTTTTTTATGGCTGAATAATATTCCATTGTAGATATATTTTCTTTATCCATTCATCTATTGATGGACACTTGGGCTGCTCTAAACATAGGGGTACATGTATCCCATTGAATTAGTGGGGTTTTTTTGTTTTGTTTTGTTTTTGGTAAATACCCAGTAGTGTGATTACTGGATTGTAGGGTAGTTCTGTATTTAATGTTTTGAGGAAATTCCATACTGTCTTCCACAGTGGCTCCACCAGTTTGCATTCCCATCAACAGTGCACGAATGTTCCATTTTCTCTACATCCTCATCAACACATTTTGTTTCTTGTTTGCTGATTTTAGTCATTCTGATAGGTGTGAGGTGTGGTATTTCATTGTGGTTTTGATTTGCATTTCCCTGATGGTAAGTGATGTATTTTTTCATGTGTATGTTGGCCATCTGTATAATCTTATTTGGAGAAATGGCTATTCGTGTTTTCTGCCTATTTTTCATTTGGATTATTTGTGTTCTGGGTGTTGCATTCTATCAGTTCTTTTCTTTAAAGTTTATTTATTTATTTGGAGAGAGAACCACCCCGGCACTCCCCTTAGTTGCTCTTTTAAATTGTGGCTTTCTTGGGGCACCCGGGTGGCTCAGTCAGTGAAATACCTGACTCATGATTTCGGTTCAGGTCATGATCTCAATTTGTGAGTTCGAGCCCTGCATTGGGATATGCACATTAGTACTGTGAAGCCTTTTTGGGATTCTCTCTCCTTCTCTCTCTGCCCCTCCCCCGCTCTCTAAATAAATAGACTTAAAAAAGTAAATTGTGGCTTTCCCCCCATGCCCAGCTTGTCTGGGGCGGGTGTAGGCTGGGAACGAGGGGCTCGCCGAGGTGGCCGGCTGGCAGCTTCATCTGGCCCCTGCTGCAGTCTGGGCTCTCCAGGGGGAAGAGTAGTATGAACCACGGTGCTCACCAGCCCCTTCAACCTGGAGAGAGTCCGTCACTCTTCCACCCGCGCGTGCCATTCTAGGGCTGGGTCTTTTATGTAGTAGTTGGTCTTTCAAGCCATGGCTTTGTATTTGTGCCCCAGGGCAGATGAATCTGCCTCGGGTCCTCTGTTCTGTCCCTCCGCACTGCAGTTTACTTCACTGTTTGGACATTACCGTGTCTCCGTCTCTCTTGCTATTTTCTGTTGTTGTTCTATCTTTTGTTTTGCAGAAGCTGTTCAATCATCCCTCAGTTCTTCAGGAGGAAATGATCTGTACGTGGGTGTTGATCTGGTCTGTCTATGGAGTGAGTTCAGAATCTTCCTACCTCACCATCGGATTGGACTTTCATGCATTAAATATGTTTAAGTACCTATTTACACCAACAGTGGGAGAAGAGTTATTCCTAGGCAGGGAGGGATAATTACTACAAAATTGCTGAATTAATCATATAGACTATCCTTATGACAAATAGATGTTTTATGAGTCTTAAGGATAAAACATTGTATAGTCACTATATGGTGGTACCAACTAGATATGAAATTGATTCCTTGGTATGTCATTTTCTCCATGTCCTTGGGAAAAAATTGTATCTCTAAGGCTCAGTTTCCTTATTTGTAAAATGATTTCTGTGAGAATCAAATTGGAAAAAGACCTAAATGAACTGCCCAAGAATTGGTAGCAATTATTATTAAAGACAGGGTGTGCAGTATTTGGGTTTAGGGGATGAGCAGGGATTCTTGGTGAAAAGTGAGTTAGATATTCTTAAGAGTAAAATCATTTTCTAAATTAGGTTACCTAATAAGTCACATTTAATAATGTGGTTATATGTATTCCACATGGCATGCAGCTTCGACGGCCTCATCCAGAACATTCTCGCACTTACCGACCCACAAGAGTGGCAGGCAGTGTTCTCTCCCCTGAGCCTTCAACACATGGTTGCATACCGGGTACCTGGACAGTGAAGACGAGCCTTGATGAAGGAGGCTTTAGCCGTATCAGAGGCTCTGGTGGGAAGGGTGAATCACCAGGAGCAGAGTGAAGTCCAGGGGGTCCTCAGGCCACACGGGGAGAGGCGGTTCCCCTGTTGGGAGGACATTTGGTAGAGGCTGTGCGGCCACCCCACAGGCAAAGGTCCCAGCAAAGCCCAGAGAAAAACCATATTCCCTGGTGCTGGAACAAGATCATTAAGGTGAAGCCTGGTGCCAGAATTGTGTTGTGATTTTCCATAATCCCTGAAATGCTACTGCTACATGGTCGTGTGAACCTTTTCTGGGACGGGCTAGCATCCAGCTGCAGTCTCTGGGCAGCAGCACAGTCCTGTGAACATTCCTGGGTGCAGCTGGCATCCAGCCATTGCTCAGTGAGACCCTCTGACAGGGTCAGAAGGGGTGAAAGCCACAGCTCCTCGGAAGTGAAGGGTTGGGAAACACAGCTGCATCTGCCATAAAACTCAGGAGGGAGGTGCCACCTGGCGACCTGACGGCTTGGTCATGGACAGTGTAAAAGCAGGGAGTGGATGGTAGCCAGAGACACAGAATGGGTGCACAATTGCTGATCAGGGAGAACAGAGTTCTGATACTAGAGACTGGGGAGCTGGGTGACTCCATTTTCACCCCTCCCATGCATGCACATACACACCACAACAATCCACCCCAGAAAGCTAAGCAACACCATCTAGAGGAGAATGGAGCCACTACACTAAGCCCTGCCCAACTGAGCCAACCTTGCTCTTCAGGAAGACCGCAAGTCTCTCTGCCTGCTTAGTTTATGGACCATAAAGTGTTTCATAGTTTGACTTCTAGGGGAAAACGATGTACTTCCAAGTGATTTCAGTCAGTTCACCGGTCCATCTCCTCAATTATCTTTTTTTCCCCTTTTTTGTTTTCTTGAATACAGAAAAACTCTTTTCAGTTTTCATTGAAAATATTCAAAAATTTTTTTCTATTTTTCATTTTTGTGAATTTTTCAAATTTTATTTTACTTCATTTCATTTTATTCTATTCCATTGAATTTGTTTTTCCAAATTTTCAAACATTTTTTTTTCTTTTATCTATCAAACTCCTTTCCACACCCAGACCAAAACATACCTAGGATCTAGCATCATGTGATTGTTTTGGGGTGTGTATTGTTTTTAATTTTTCAATTTTAATTTTTTTACCTTAGGAGTCCTTTTCATCCCTGAAAATGGTGAAACAAAGGCATCTACCCCAAAAGAAAGAGCAGGAAGAAACAACAGCCAGGGACTTAACACAGATACAAGCAAGATGTCTGAACCAGAATTTAGAAGTACGATAAATAGAATACTAGGTGCAGTCCAAAATATATTAGAATCCATTTCTGTGGAGATAAAAGAAGTAAAAGCTAGTCAGGATGAAATAAGAATGCTATAACTGAGCTGCAATCTCTAATGGATGCCACCACAGCAAGGAGGTATGTGACAGAGCAGTGCATCAGAGATATAGAGGACACACTTATGGAGAATAATGAAGCAGAAAAAGAGAGGGAGACTAAAGCAAAAGAGTACGATTTAAGAATAAGAGAAATCAGTGAGTCATGAAAAAGGAACAATATCAGAATCATAGGGGTTCCAGAAGATGAAGAGAGAGAAAAGGGGGTAGAAGGGTTATGTGAGCAAATCATAGCAGAAAACTTTCCTAACCTGGAGAAAGACATAGAACTCAAAATCCAGGAAGCACAGAGGAATCCCACAAGATTCAACAAAAACCCACCATCAATAAGGCACATTATAGTCAAATTCACAAAATACTCAAGCAAGGAAAGAATCATGAAAGCAAGGGGAAAAAAAAGTCCTTTCCCTACAAGGGAAGGTTTAAAGCAGACCTAGCCACAGAAACTTGGCACACCAGAAAGGAGTGACAGGATATCTTCAATGTTCTGAATCGAAAACTATTGCAGCCAAGAATTCTTTATCCAGCAAAACTTTCAATCAAAATAGAGGGAGAGATTAAGTTTCCCAAACAAAAATTAAAGGAGTTTTCACCACTAAACCAGCCCTGCAAGAAATTTTAAAGGGGACTCTCTGAGGGAAGAAAAGATGGGGGAAAAAAAAGGGGGGGGGGAGACCAAAAGCAACAAAGACTAGAAAGGACCAGAGAACACTACCAGAAACTCCAACTGTACAAGAAACATAATGCATTAAATTCATATCTTTAAATATTCACTCTAAACATCAATGGCCTAAATCCTCCAAGCAAAAGACATAGGGTAACAGATTGGATAAGAAAACAAAATCCATCTATACACCATTTACAAGAAACACACTTTAGACCTAAAGACACCTTCAGATTGAAAGGAAAGGGATGGAGAAACATCTATCTTGCTAATGGTTGCCAAAAGAAAGCTTGAGTAGCCATACTTACATCAGACAATCTAGACTTTAAAATAAAGACTGTAACAAAAGATGAAGGGCATTATATCATAATTAAGTGGTCTATCCACCAAGAAGACCTAACAATTGTAAACACTTATGCTCCAAATGTGGGTGAACCCAAATATATAAATCAATTAATCACAAACATAAACTTATTGATAATACCACCACAATAGTAGGGGACTTCAACACTCTACTTACAGATGGACAGATGGACAATGGACAGGTCATCTAAACAGAAAATCAACAAGGAAATAATGGCTTTGAATGACACACTGGACCAGATGGACTTAACAGATATATTCAGAACATCTCTTCCTAAAGCAGTGGAATATACATTCTTCTCCAGTGCACATGGAACGTTCTTGAGAATAGATCACATACTGGGACACAAATCCACCCTCAACAAGTACAGAAAGAGATCATACTATGTGTATATTTAGACCATAACACTATGAAACTCGAAATCAACCACAAGAAAAATTTGGAAAGGCAACAAATACATGGAGACTAAAGAATAACCTACTAAAGAATGAATGTGATAACCAAGAAGTTAAAGAGGAAATTAAAAATTACATGGAAGCCAATGAAAATGATTAACAGCACAGCCCACAACCTCTGGGACACAGCAAAGGCAATCATAAGAGGAAAGTATATAGCAATCCAAGCCTTCCTAAAGAAGGAAGAAAGGTCTCAGATACACAACCTAACCTTACACCTTAAAGAGCTAGAAAAAGAACAGCAAATAAAATCCAAAACCAGCAGAAGACAGGAAATAATAAAGATTAGAGCAGAAATCACTGCTGTTGAAATAAAAAAAACAGTAGAACAGATCAATGAAAACAGGAGCTGGTTCTTTGAAAGTATTAATAACACTGATAAACCACTAGCCAGTTTGATACAAAAAAAAAAAAGAGGAAAGGACCCAGATAAGTAAAATCAAGAATGAAAGAGATCACAACCCACACAGCAGAAATAAAAACAACAGTAAGAGAATATAAGAAGCAATTATTCGCCAATAAAATGGGTAATCTGGAAGAAATGGAAAAATTCCTAGAAACACACTACCAAAACTGAAACAGGAAGAAATAGAAATTTGAACAGACCCATAACCAGTAGTGAAATTGAATTAACGATAAAAAAAATTTCCCAAAAAACAAGAGTCCAGGGCCATATGGCGTTCCAGGGGCGTTCTACCAAACACTTAAGGATGAGTTAACACCTATTCTCGTGAAGCTGTCCCACAAAATGAAATGGAAGGACAACTTCAAACCCATGAAGCCAGCATCACCTTGATTCCAAAACCAAAGACCCCACTAAAAAGGAGAACTATAGACCAATTTCTCTGATGAACATGGATGCAAAAATCCTCAAGACATTAAAAATTTTGTATATGTATATATTTGTATACACATATCTGTATACATACTTTATATGTATATATTTATATGTATAAGTCCCAAGTGGGATTTATACCTGGGACGTAGGGTTGGTTCAATATCTGCAAAACAAACAATGTGATTCATCATCAATATGAAAAAAGGACAAGAATCACATGATGTTTTCAATAAATGCAGAGAAAGCATTTGACAAAAATACAGCATCCTTTCTTGATAAAAACCCTCAAGAAAGTAGGGATAGAAGGATCATACCTCGAGATCATAAAAGCCATATATGAGAAGACCCAACTAATATCATCCTCAATGGAAAGAAACAGAGCTTTTCTCCTAAGGTCAGGAATATGACAGGGATATCTACTCTTAACACTGTTATGCAACATAGTATTGGAAGTCTTAGCCTCAGCAATCAGACAACACAAAGAAATAAAAGGCATCCATATTGGCCAGGAGGAGGTCAAACTCTCACTCTTTGCAGATGACATGATACTCTATATGGAAAACCCAAAAGATTCCACCAAAACTACTAGAACTGATTCAGGAATTCAGCAAAGTGGTAGGATATAAAATCAATGCACAGAAATCAGTTGCATTCCTATACATCAACAATAAAGCAACAGAAAGTATCGATCCCATTTATAATTGCACCAAAATCCATAAACTACCTAGGAACAAGCATAACCAAAGACGTGAAAAATCTACATACTGAAAACTATAGAAAGCTGATGAAGGAAATTGAAGAAGACACAAAAAAGTGTCCTATCCATGCTTCTGGATAGGAAGAACAAATATTGTTGAAATGTCAATACTATCCAAAGCAATCCACATATTCAATGCAATCCCTATCAAAATAACACCAGCATTTACCACAGAGGTAGAATAAACAATCCTAAAATTTGCATAGAATCAGAAAAGACCCCGAATAGCCAAAGCAATCTTGAAAAAGAAAACCAAAGCTGGAGGCATCACAATCCCAGACTTTAAGCTGTATTACAAAGCTGTAATCACCAAGACAGTGTGGTACTGGCACAAGAACAGACACTCAGATCAATGGAACAGAATAGAGAACCCAGAAATGGACCCACAAACGTGTGGCAAACTCATCTTTGACAAAGCAGGAAAGAATATCCAGTGGAATAAAGACAGTCTCTTCAGCAAGTGTTGCTGGGAAAATTGGACAGCAACAAGCAGAAAAATGAACCTGGACCACTTTCTTATACCATACACAAAAATAAACTCAAAATGGATGAAAGACCTAAATGTAAGACCAGAAGCCATCAAAACCCTTGAGAAGAAAGCAGGCGAGAACCTCTTTGACCTTGGCCACAGCAACTTCTTACTCAAAACGTCTCCAGAGGCCAGGGAAATAAAACCAAAAATAAAGTATTTGGACCTTATCAAAACAAAAAGCTTCTGCACAGCAAAGGAAACAATCAGTAAAACTAAAAGGCAACTGACAGAATGGAAAAAGACACTTGCAAACAAACATCAGATAAAAGGTTAGTCTCCACAATCTATAAAGAACTTATCAAGACCAACATCCAAAAAACAAAATAATCCAGTAAAGAAATGGGCAAAAGACATGAATAGTCACTTCTCTAAAGAGGACATCCTGATGGCCAACTGACACATGAAAAAATGCTCAAATCACGAATCATCAGGGAAATACAAATGAAAACCACAATGAGATACCACTTCACACCCGTCAGAATGGCTAACATTAACAACTCAGGCAGCCAGAGATGTTGGCAAGGATGCAGAGAAAAAGGATCTCTTCTGCACTGCTAGGGGGAATGCAAACTGGTATAGCCACTCTGGAAAATAGTATGGAGGCTCCTCAAAAAATTAAAGATAGAACTGCCCTACGATCCAGCAGTTGCACTACTAAGTGCCCAAATGCCCAAATGTCCATCGATGGATGAATGGATCAAGAAGTGGTGTGTGTATATATACACAATGGAGTATTACTCAGCAATCAAAAAGAATGAAATCTTGCCATTTGCAACTTCGTGGATGGAACTAGAGGGTATTATGCTAAGCAAAATTAGAGAAAGACAAATATCTTATGACTTCACTATATGAGGACTTTAAGATACAAAACGTGAACATAAAGGAAGGGAAGCAAAAATTATATAAAAACAGGGAGAGGGGAAAAAAAAACATAAGAGACTCTTAAATATGGAGGACAAACAGAGTGTTACTGGAGGGATTGAGGGGGGGATGGGCTAAATGGGTATGGGGCATTAAGAAATCTGCTCCTGAAACCATTGTTGTACTATTTGCTAACTTGTATATAAATTAAAAATAAATAAATAAATAAAAGGAAAAAGAACCCACAGGAATCAAAATGGATAAAAAAAACAATAATGCAACTATATTATGCACCCAAGAAACTCATTTTAGAGCCAAAGACACTAGTAGATACAACAGTAAAATATGGAAAAAGATTCTCCATGCAAATAACAACCAAAAGAGACCTGGGCTAACTCTATTTAATTATACAAATGGGTTTTAGGTTTAAATTGTTACATGAAGCAAAGAAAATTACATAATGATAAACGTGTCAATTCATCAAGAAGATATATGCACCAGACACTGAAAAAAATATGATGTAAACCTGGATAGAATTGAAGGGAGAAGTATTTCCACAACAAAGTTAGAGACTTAAACACTTATTAAGTAATGGATAAAACACATAGACAACAGATCAGTAAGTAACTGGAGGACTTGAACAACAGTGAAACCCAGCTAGCCCCAACAGACACATTTGGAGACTCCACCCAACAACAGCAGCTATACATTCTTCACAAGTGCACATGAACAGTCTCCAGTATAGACTGTGTATTAGCCGTAAAGCAATTCTCATTTAAAACAACTAAAAGAATACAAATATCTTCTCTGACCAATAGAATAAGGGTAGGCATCAATAACAGAAGGAAAAGTGTGAAATTCATAGATGTATGGGACTTACAGTCTTAAGTAGCCAATTAGTCAAAGAAATCACTGTGTAAACTGGAAAATACATTGAGGTGAAGTACTACAAAAACATCAAAATTTATGAGAAGCAATGAAGTCAATGCTAAGAAAAAAATTTACAGCTGTAAACACCTACTTAAAGACAATTTCAACAATACTTTACATCTTAATGAACTAGAAAATGAAGAGTAAACTAAACCCAAAGCTGGAAGAAGGAAGAAAATAGATGAAAACAGAGATAAACAACACATAGGATAAAAAAATATAGAGGATCAGTGAAACTAAAAATTGGTTCTTTGAAGTGATCAAATCTGGTAAACTTTACATAAACTGTTTAAGAAAAAAAAGATTGCAAATAATTAAAATGAGAAATGAAAGTGAGAACATTACAAAAATTAAAAAGGATAAGTGAATAATATAAACAGTTGTACACCAGCAAATTAAATAATGTAGATTAAATGTAAAAACCTCTTACATACACAGAAATTACCAAAGTTGACTCAAAAGAAATAGAAAATCTAAAGCAACCTATAAAAAAAGACTGAGTTGGTAGCTCAAGACCTCCAAACAAGAGAAGTCAAGAACTACATGACATCATCAGTGAATTTAAACATTAAAAAAAAATTAACAATCCTACCTACTCAAACTCTTCCAAAGAGAAAGGAATGCCTCCTAACCCTCTGTGAGGCTAGCATTCTCCTAATATCAAAGCCAGACCAAAATAGCACTAGAAATGAAAAGTACAGATGAATATCTTTCATGGCCATAGATTAAAAACTCCTGAACAAAATATGAGCAAAGCCCACTCAACAGCACATTAAAGGGGCTCTATGGCATGATCAAGTGGGATTTATACTAGGAATTCAATATACGAAAATAAATCTATATAATACACTATATTACTAGAGCAAAGGGGAAAAACCATATCATCCTCCCAATTGAATTAGAAAAAGCATTTAAAAATTCAACACCTTTTCAGGTTAACAATGCTTGTCAAACTAGAAGTAGAAGGGAATTTCCTTAAGAGATGAAGGACATTTATGAAAAACCCATAGCCAACATCATCCCCATTAGTAAAAGGTCTTTCTCCTTAATATCAGAATAAAAACAAGAATGTTAGGATGTTGGCGAGGATGCTGAGAAAGAGGGTCTCTCTTGCACTGCTGGTGGGAATGCAAACTGGTGCAGCTACTCTCAAAAACAGTGTGGAGGTTCCTCAAAAAATTAAAAATAGAACTACCGTGTGACCCAGCAATTGCACTACTAGGTATTTATCCAAGGGATACAGGTGTGCTGTTTTGAAGAGGCACGTGCACCCCAGTGTTTATAGCAACACTATCAACAATAGCCAAAGGATGGAAAGAGCCCATATGTCCATCGATGGATGAATGGATGAAGAAGATGTGGTGTATATATACAATGGAGTATTACTCAGCAATCAAAAAGAATGAAATCTTGCCATTTGCAACTATGTGGATGGAACTAGAGAGTATTATGCTAAGCGAAATCAGTCAGAGAAAGACAAATACCATATGACTTCACTCATGAGGATTTTAAGATACAAAACAGATGAAATTAGGGAAGAGAAGCAAAAATAATATAAAAACTGGAAGGGGGACAAAACATAAGAGACTCTTAAATATGGAGAACAAGCAGAAGTCCTGTAGGGGTTGTAGGAGTGAGATGGGCTAAATGGGTATGGGGCTAAGGCGCCTACCATTGTTGGTAGAAACCATTGTTATACTATATGCTAAGTTAGATATAAATTTAAAAAAAATAAGTTAAAGAAAAAGTAAAAACAAAAAAAAATGCAAACAAACGAGAATGTTAGCTTTCACCACCAATACTCAGTTTGGTACTAGAAATCTTAGCCAGAAAAATTAGTCATGAAAAAGAAATAAAAGGTATCCCAATTGGAAATGATGAAGAAAAACTCTCTCCTTATAGATGACCTGTTCTCAATATAGAAAACACTAAAGTACTCATACACAAAAACTTTCAGAGCTAATAAACAACCTGAGAAAAATTTTAAGGTACAAAATCAGCACATAAAAATTACTTGTGTTGGGGTACCTGGGTGGCTCAGTCAGTTAAGTTTCCAATTTCAACTCAGGTCATGATCTTGTGGTCTGTGAGTTTGAGCCTCGCATCAGGCTCTGTGCTGACAGTGCAGAGCCTGGAGCCTGATTTAGATCCTGTGTCTTCCTCTCTCTCTGCCCCTCCCTGCTTGTTCTCTTTCTCTCTCCCCAAAATAATAAACATTATAAAAAATTTTTAAACTCAGTTGAGTTTCTATAAACCAACAGTTAACAATCCCAAAGTAAAGTAAGACTATGATTCTATTTATAATAGCATCCAAAAGAAAATGCTAGGAATGAATTTAAAGAAATGAAAACTTCAACATATTGGTGAACAAAATTAGACACATAATTAAATGTAAAGACATTTCATTTTCATGGAGAGGGAGACATAAACACATTAGAACAGAGGGATTTAACAGATCTATACAGGACATCCCTCTCCAGAATGCACATTCTTCTTAAGTGCACATGGAACAGTCTCCAGGATAAATCACATTAGGTCAGAAAAAAAGTCTCCATACATTTAAAAGACTGAAGTCATATGAAGCATCTTTAGCAACCACAAGGGTATGAAACTAGGAATCAAGCATAAGAAGAAAATGGAAAAAACAAGTATGTAGAGACAAAACGATACGGCTGTGGAACAGCCGATGGGTCAACCAAGAGATCAAAGAGGAAATTTAAAAATATGAGGCAGATAAAAATGAAAAACGATATTCAAAATCTGAGGAGCGCAGCAAAACTGTTGTCAGAAGAGTTTACACCAATCCAGGCCCACCTCAGGAAGCAAAAGGAAGGAAATCTTCCAAACTCAATCTATGAATCCAGGATTATACTGATACCCAAACCAGACAGGAAGGGAGGAGGGGAACGAGGGAGGAAGTTAGGCAGCAACAATTATCCCTAGTGAGCAAGGATGGCAACGTCCTCAATAAAATATCGGCAAACTGAATTCAAAAATACAGTAACAGAATCATACAACGGTCTCCCTTCTGTTCCTGCGCGGAAACAGGCTCCTGCTTTGTAGGTTTAATTCAGTGCTTGAGTGGATCTCAACACCACCCGCGTCCCTCTGAGTGAGACGTTAATGAAAAGGTTTCCTTCAAGATTGGACATCATTGGCAAAAAGAGGACGTGAAAGCCAGCCTGCGGCGCTTGTGCCCTCTTGGGGCTACTTCAAGGAACAAGCCAAAGCACGCATGGTGGAGAGTCCAAAACATCACTCCGAGTAGGCAATTAAAGTAACCAAAGGCACAACAGTAGAGACCAAGGAGCACGCTTCAAAGAACACCTCCTGAGCGGCCAGGCCCTGGTCAGTGTCTGAGCTCCTTTACTACAGGGTGCTCAAAGGTGCCAAGTGTGGGGAGCTGCAAAGATTCAGCTGCCCGGCCACTTACTAGCCGGTAATGTCACTCCCTGAGGGGAGCTGCAAAAATAGGCAGGGGAGCGCCCCTCCCTGCCAGGAGAAGCCAGAAAAACAAAGCTCAATCGCCTACCCGCAGGGTGGTAGCAGCCCTTCACGTGCTGTGCTAAACACTTTAGTTTGTTTCCTCCTTTACCCTAGCTTGACCCTGTTTCCTAGCAACCGACCTAGGTCAGCTGCCTTGTTCTCCCGCCTAAAAACCTTTATAAGAGACAGCTTTCTGAATAAAGCTCCCTCTCTTTTGCCTGATCGGAAACTGTGAGTTGTGTCTTTACTCTCTGCGTCTCCCTCTCCCTCCTGCGCTGTTTTTCTCTCCCTCCCTCAGGAAAAGAACCCGCGACGATTCCCCGCCCTGCCGGTCGGGGCGGACGAAACAGGTACCACCGAATGCCGGGGACGAGCGCGCCGGACCCGGCCTCCGGGCTAAGACAGCAAAGCACATAACAAGCTTTTAAACCTGACAAGAGACAGAAAGCTAGCCAAAATGACAAAACAGAAGAACGCTCCTCTACAGAAATTCAAGGAAGAAGTCACAGCCACAGAACTGCTCAAAACAGATCTAAGCAACTTAACTAAATAAGAATTTAAAATATTTTTCATAAAATTAATCTCTGGGCTTGAAAAAAGCATCAAAGAATCTTTTGATACAATAAATAAGAAGTTTCAAAACTTAAAAAAGGCTGTAAATGAGGTGAATAATAAAACGGAGGCGGCCACAAAAAAGGCTACAAATGAGGTGAATAATAAAATGGAGGCGGCCACAAAAAAGGCTACAAATGAGGTGAATAATAAAACGGAGGCAGCCACTGCACGGACCCAAGGGGCAGAGAAGACAATAGTCGAATTAGAAGACACAATAATAAAAAAGGAGGCAGCTGAGGAAGAGAGAGATAAATCGATCCATGAGCACAAAAGGAGAATTCCCGAACTGAGTGGTGGTATCAAATGGAACAATATCAGGATCATAGGAATTCCAGAAGAAGAAGAGAGAGAGAAAGGGACTAAAGGGATACTTGAGCAAATCATAACTGAGAACTTCCCCAAGCTGAGGAAGGAAACAGACATTGAAATCCAAGAGGCACAGAGAACTCCCCTCAGACATAACTTGGATCGACCTTCTGCACGACATATCATAGTGAAATTGGCAAGATATAAAGATAAAGAGAGAATTCTGAAAGCAGCTAGGGATAAACGGACTGTACCATACAAAGGGAGACACATAAAGGTACTAGCAGACCTACCTACTGAAACTTGGCAGGCCAGAAAGGAATGTCAGAAAATCTTCAATGTGATGAAAAAGAAATATATGCAGCCAAGAATCCTTTGTCCAGCAAGCCTGTCATTCAGAATAGAAGGAGAGATCAAGGTTTTTCCAAACAAACAAAAATCGAAGGGATTCATCACCAATAACCGGCCCTACAAGAGATCCTAAGGGGGACTCTATGAGGGAAATGTTGCAAGGAACATGAAGGACCAGAGACCCCACTACAAACATGAATCCTACAGAGAACATAAAGACTCTTAACTCATATTTTTCAATAACACTGAGTGTAAATGGACTAAATGCTCCAATCAAAAGACATAGGGTAGCAGAATGGGTTAAAAAAAATCCATCTATTTGCTGTCTACAAGACACTTACTTTAGACCTTAAGACACCTTCAGATTGAAAGTAAAGGGATAGAGAAATATCTATCATGCGAATGTAAGTCAAAAGAAAGCTGGAGTAGCCATACTTACATTGGACAAACTAGACTTTAAAGTAAACGCAGTAACAAAAGATGAAGAAGGACATTATATACTAATTACAAGGTCTCTCCATCAGGAAGAGCTACAATTACAAATGTCTAAGCACTGATTTGGGAGCACCCAAATACATAGAACCATTAGTCACAAACATAATCTTCTTGCTAATTGCAAGGGACTTTAACACTCCATTTACCCCAATCGATAGATTAATTAGACAGAAAAACACTAAGGACAATGAACCTGAATGACACATTGGACCAAATGGACCTGACAGATATAAATACAAAAGAATTGACTTTCAGATCACAATGCTATGAAACTTGAAATCACAGGGAAAAGTCTGGAAAACATCCAAAAACAAGGAGGTTAAAGACCACCCTATGAAAGAATGATTGGACCAATCAGGCAACTAGAGGAAAAATTAAAAATACATGGAAACAAATGGAAAACGGAAAGACAGATGCAAAAATACTCAACAAGATACTAGTAAATTGAATTCCTCAAGTGGGATTCATTCCTCGGTGACAGGACTGGTTCAATGTTTGCAAATCAATCCATGTGATACATTACATTAACAAAAGAAAAGATAAAAATCATACGGTCCTGTCAGTAGGTGCAGAAAAAGCATTTGACAAAAATATAGCATTCTTTATTAAAAGAAGAAACCCTTGAGAAAGTTGGGATAGAAGGAACTTTCTTAAACATCATAAAAGCCATTTATGAAAAGCCCACAGCTAATATCATCCTCAATGGGCAAAAACAGAGTTTTCCCCTTGAGATCAGGAGCACAACAGGGATGTCCACTCTCACCTCTGTTGTTTAACATAGTGCTGGAAGGCCTAGTATCAGCAATCAGACAATAAAAGGCATCAGAATTGGCAAAGATGAAGTCAGTCTTTCACTTTTCAGAGACAACATGATACTCTACATGGAAAACCTGACTTAACTCCAGCAAAAGTCTAGTAGAACTGATTCATGAATTCTGCAAAGTTGCAGGGTACAAAATCAACATACAGAAATAAGTTGCATTTTTATACACCAATAACGAAGCAACAGAAAGAGAAATCAAGAAACTGATCCCATTCACAATTGCATGAAAAACCATACAATACCTAGGAATAAATCTAACCAAAGATATAAAATACCTGTATGCTAAAAACTATATAGACTTATGAAAAAAATTGAAGAAGACAAAAAGAAATGGAAAAACATTCCGTGCTCATGGATCAGGAGAATAAACATTGTTAAAATGTCATTATTACTCAAAGCAATTTACACATTCAATGCAATCCCCATCAAAGTTGGACCAGCATTCTTCTCAAAGCTAGAACAAACTATCTTAAAATTTGTATGGAACCACAAAAAACCCCGAATAGCCAAAGTAATATTGAGGAAGAAAACCAAAACAGGAGGCATCACAATCCCAGACTTTAGCCTCTACTACAAAGCTGTCATCATCAAGACAGTATGGTACTGGCACAAAAACAGACACGTGGACCAATGGAATAGAATAGAGAACCCAGAACTGGATCCATAAATATACGGCCAATTAATCTTTCACAAAGCAGTAAAGGGTATCCAATGGGAAAAAGGCAACCTCTTTAACAGGTGGTGCTGGGAGAGCTGGACAGCAACATGCAGAAAAGTGAATCTAGACCGCTTTCTTACACCAATCACAAAAAAAAAAAAAAAAAAAAAAAATCTCAAAATGGATGAAGGACCTGAATGTGAGACAGGAAACCTTCAAAACCCTAGAGGAGAAAGCAGAAAACCACCTCCTTTACCTCAGCCACAGCTATTTCTTATTGGACACATCCCCAAAGGTAAGGGAATCAGGTGCAAAAATGAACGACATCAAGGTAAAAAGCTTCTGCACTGCAAAGGAAACAATCAACAAAACTAATAGGCAAGTAATGGAATGGGAAATGATATTTGCAAACGACATATGGGATAAAGGGCTAGTATCCAAAATCTATAAGGAACTTACCATACTCAACACCCAAAAAGCAAAATAATCCAGTGAAGACACTTTTCCAAAAGAGGACATCCAGGTGGCCAACAGACACATGAAATGATGCCCGGTGTCACTCATCATCAGGGAAGTACAAATCAAATCCACACACTGGGCTACCACCTCACGCCGGTCAGAGTGGCTAAAATGAACAAATCAGGAGACTATCGATGCTGGCGAAGATGTGGAGAAATGGGCACCCTCCTACACCGTTGGTGGGAATGTGAACTGGTGCAGCCGCTCTGGAAAACAGTGTGGAGGTTCCTCAAAAAATTAACAGTAGAACTCCCTTATGACCCAGCAATAGCACTGTTGGGGATTTACCCAAGGGATACAGGAGTGCCAATGCACAGGGGCACTTGTACCTCAATGTTCATAACAGCACTTTCAGCAATAGTCAAATCATGGAAAGAGTCTAAATCTCCATCAAGTGACAAATGGATCAAGAAGACATGATTTATATATACAATGAAATACTACGTTGCAATGAGATAGAATGAAATCTGTTATTTGTAGCAACATGGATGGAACCCGAGGGTGTCATGCTAAGTGAAATAAGTCAGGTAGAGAAGGACAGATACCGTATGTTTTCACTCATAAGTGTAACAGGAGAATCTTAACAGAGGACCATGGGGGAGGGGAAGGGGAAAAATAGTTAATGAGAGGGAGGGATGTAAACAATAGAGATGTATACTGAGAAGAAACTGAGGGCCGATGGGGGTGGGGGGCAGGGGAAGGGGGTGATGGGCACGGAGCAGGGCACTTGTGGGGGTGAGCACTGGGTGTTATATGGAAACTAACTTGACAATAAACTATATTAACATAGACATATCAAAAAAAAAAAAGAATCATACACCATAATCAAGTTGATGGCTCCATATGTGCAAATTAATGTGATATACCATATAAAGAAAAGAAAGGATAAAAATCATGAGATTGTCAATAGATCCAGAAAAAACATCTGACAAAATTCATCATACATTTATTGGTAAAAACTCTCAACCAAGTGTTTATTAAACACGAATGGGCATCAACATAATAAAGGCTGTACATGACAGCCCACAGCTAACATCATACTCAGTGGTGAAAAGCTAACAGCTTTTCTCAGATCGGAAACCAGACAAGGATGCCTATTCTCACCACTTTAATTCATGATAAAATTGGAAATCCTAGCCATATTAGTTAGGCAAGAAATTACATAAAAGGCATCCATATCAGAAAGGAAGAAGTTAAACCATCACTACTCCATCAAAAAACTAATAGAACTAGCAAGTGAGTTCAGTAAAATTGCAGGATACAAATGAATATACAAAAATCTAAAAAAAGATGAGTATACAAAAATCTGTTACCTATCTATATGCTAATTATCAGAAAGAAATTAAGAATATAGTCTCATTTACATTTACATAAAAAAAAAAAAAACAAAGTACCTAGGAATAAACTTAACCAAGGAGGTGAAAGACCTGTATTCTGAAAACTGTAAAACACTGATGAAAGAAATTGAAGATGACACAAACAAGGGGAAAATACTGTTCTCATGGATTGGAAGAATCTATACCCAAATGTCAATGGCAGTTTCACAAAACTGAAACAAATGATTCTAACATTTGAAGAGAAAAAAACACCCCAAAACATCCAAAGCAATCTTGAGAAAGCTAGAGGTCTGCTGATTTCAAGCTCTACTACCAAGCTATAGTACTCAAAATAGAATGATGCTGGCACAAAAAGATATATCGGTGGAACAATATATTTAGCCCAGAAATATGCCTAGGCTAATATGGTCAATTAATCCATGATAAAGGAGGCAAGAATATACAATGGCAAAACCTCTTTTATAAATGATGTGGGGGAAACTGGACCAGTTTCTTACACCATATACAGAAATAAAATCAAAATGGATTAAAGACTTAAATTTGAGGCCTTATACCATAAAATTCCCAGAAGAAAACATAGGCAGTAAACTCTGAGTCTTAGCAATCCCTTTCTGGATCTCCTTAAGCAAGGACAACAAAAAATATATACAAATGGATTACATCAAACCAAAAGGTTAGTGCATAGCAAAGGAAACTATCAATAAAAAGAAAAGCAGCCTACTTAATGGAAGAAGTTAAATTTGCCAGTAGTATATCCAATATACAGTTAACATTCAAAAGATCTAAAAAGCTCATACAACTCAATACAAAAATAATCTGATTAAAAGAGAACGGAAAATCTGAAGAGACATTTTCCCAAGAACGATGACACATGAAGATTTGCTCAACATTACTTAACCATCAGGGAAATGCAAATAAAAACCACAATGTGATATTACTTTGTATCTATCAGAAAGGCTTTTATAAAAAAAATAAAGACAAGTGTTGGCAAAAATGTGGAGAAAATGAAGCCCTTGTGCACTGTGGTGGGAATGTAAATTGGTATAGTCACTATGGGAAGTACTGTGTAGGTCCTCTAAAAATTAAAAGTAGAAATACCATAACATCTAGTAATTCTACTTGTAGGTAATTACTTGGAAGAAAATGAATATGCCATATTCGAAATACGTCAGGCAGAGAAGGACAGATACCATATGTTTTCACTCATAGGTATAACAGGAGAAACTTAACAGGGGACCATGGGGAGGGGAAAGGGTGGGGGAAAAAGGGAGAGGGAGGGAGGCAAAGCATGAGAGACTCTTGAATACTGAAAACAAACTGAGGGCTGAAGAGAAAGGGGGAAAGGGGGAGGGGGTGATGGTCATGGAGAGCGGAACTTGTGGGGAAGAGCTCTTTGGGTGTTATATGTAAACCAACTTGGAAATAAACTATTTAAAAAATATATAAAATTAAAAGAAACCACTAAAAACATAAAAAAAGATGAATATACCAATCCAAAAAGACATTTGTACCCCTATGCTCATCACAGAATTATCTACAATAGCCATAATATGGAAATAACCTAAATGTCTATGGATAGATGAATGGATAAGGAAGATCATGTTTTGTATGCAACAGAATATTATTTGGCCATAAAAAAAAAACCAAAATTGTCAATTGTGACAACATGGACGAACCTAGATTATATCATGCTAAGAGAAATAAGACCAAAAAAAATTATTTCACTTCTGTGTGAAATATAAAAAACAAAAAATAGAATCAAACACTCAGATATAGAGAACAAACTGATGGTTAGTGGGCAGCATGTAGTTTGGACAAAATAGTGAAGGGTCTTAGGTGCAATCTTTCAGTTATAAAAGAAGAAGGGATGTAATGTACAGCATAGGGAATATAGTCAATAATACTGTGAGAATTTTGTATCATGACAGATAAATAGATCACTGTGGTGACCATTTTGTTCTGTATATAAATATTGAATGATTGTGTTGTACATCTGAAATTCATATTGTATGTCAATTATTCCTCAATTTATCAGAGGGGGAAAAAAGAATGAAAATCTAAAACTCTTAGAAAACAGACATAAATGTTCCTGATGTTTTTCTGTCGCTGGATTTTTAGATCTGACACCAGAAGCAAAAGACAAGACAAATTGGCCTTCATAAAAACTATAAACTTTTGTCTATTTAAGGAACTTATCAAAATGAAAAGAACATACAGTATGGGAGAAAATGTCTGCAAATCATGTATTTGGTTTGTCTTCTGGTTGGCTTTTTGATTTTGATGAACAGGGAAATGAAGCGGAATTGAAAGTATCTACTGAAAATATCTACACTTACCCAGATTATTAACTAGAAAATGGAAATTCTTCCCCCTCCTCCATTTTATTGAGATATAACCAACATACTGCACTATGTGAGTTTAAGACATAAAGCATAATGATTTGACTTACCTATGTTGTGAAACACTTCTATAGGTACGAAAAAAAAAACTGTGATAAGAACTTTTTAGGATCTACTCTCTTGACTTGAAAACATACCATATAGCAGGGGCGTCTGGGTGGCTCTGTTGGTTAACTGTCTTCGGCTCAGGTCATCATCTCACAGTTCATGAATTTGAGCCCCACATCAGGTTCTGCACTGACAGTGTGAAGCGTGCTTGGGAGACTCTCTCTGCATCTCTTTCTGCTCTTCTCCCACTGTCTCAAACTTAAAAATAAAATAAACCATATAGCATAGTCCTCATGTACATTACATCCCTTGTATTTATCTATCACTGGAAGTTTGTGGGTTTTGGCCACCTTTATTCAATTCCCCCTTTCCCTATCTCTCTTAGTAACCAAAAACTGACCTCCTTTTCTAGGAGTGTTTTTTTGTTTTTATTTTTTAGATTCCATATGTAAGTGTGATCATGTAAGTATTTGTCTTTCTCTTTCACTGAGCATAATGCGCTCTCAAGTTCCACCCATGTCACAAACTGCAGGATTTCCCTCTTGGATTTCCTTTCTTACGGCTGAATATTCCACTGTGCATATGTGTACATGCACCACAAATTCCTTCTCCAATTCATCCATCTAATCTGTAGACACTTAGCTTGTTCCCTTACCAAAGCTACGTAAGTAATCTTTGTATGAACACAGAAGTGCAGAGACCTCTTCAACATAGTCTTTTTGTTTCCTTTGTTTCCTTTCCTATTCCCAGAAATAGAATTGCTGGATTATATAGTTTTTTTTTAAAGGAAACTGCATACTATTTTGCATAGTAGCTGCTCCAGTTACGATACCATCAGCACTGCACAAGTGTTCTCCTTTCTCCACATCCTTGCCAGCATTTTTCTCATCTTTTTGATGACAGCCATTCTAACAGGAGTGAAGTATTATCTCATTGTGGTTTTGATTTACATTTCCTTAATTCCTAGTATGTTGTATATCTTTTCATGTACCTGTTGGGACATTCATGTATCTTCTGCTCGAGGGATTCAAAGCCTTACATAATTCAGCTTGGTTGTAGCTCGGGTCACTTCGATTAAGGAAGAAAAAAAAAAAAGCAATCAGCTTTTCACCCTCCCCTTTATCAGAGCCCAGAGCCTGGTGAAGAACTATTCCTACCCCACAAACTCTAGCCACAAGGTGTGATGCTAGTTATCACTGTTCTCTCCATCCTCCACACCTGTGTTCCCACACCAGGCTGAATAGGGAGCTGAACTTCTATCCCTACCCACTAAAAATGAGTTGGGTCCAAGTGTTCCACTTTTGCTTGGGTTGAGTCAGTGGGGCTCAGCAGGAACATCCACACCCACCTGCACTGTCAACCTATGACTAAATTTACCTGCAAAAAGGAGGTTAAGTAGGAACCAGAGTCTCAGGACACAACACACAAAATATCCAGGATAAAAATGAAAACCATTCATACATCATATCAAGGAACAGGAAAATCTTGGGAGCGCCTGAGTGGCTCAGTTGGCCTCTGACTTCGGCTCAGGTCATGATCTCACAGTTCATGGGTTTGAGCCCCACATCGGGCTCTGTGCTGACAATTAGCTCAGAGCCTAGAGCTTGTCTTCGGATTCTGTGTCTCCCTCTCTCTCTGATCCTCCTCTGCTCGCACTCTCTCTCAAAAATAAAATTAAAAAACATCAAAGGAACAGGAACATCTCAAGCGTAATGAGCAGATGACTTCAAGACACATCAGTACTAAGGTAACTGGAGTATCTGGCAAGGAATGTCAAGCAACCATCACAAAAGTGCTTCAAGTGAACAAAACATGTACACACTTGAAACAAATGGAAAAAAAACACCTTAACAAAGAAAAATATAAAGAACATGAAATATTTTGAAATGAAAATTACAGTAACCAAAAGACTCAACAGACGTGCTCAGGAGTAGAATGGAGAGTACAGAGGAAAAGTATCAGTGCACTTGAAGATAGAACAAAGTAAATTACCTAAAATGAATACAGAGGAAAAATATGTTGTCTTACAAGGGAAGGACGAAAAGTATGAGGTTGGAAAAACATTCAAAAAAGTAATAGTGGAAAATTCCTCTATTTCTATTATGGTCGTGTCCCCTTTTGATTCCTATTTTAGAGAAATTAGGAAAATAAGGAAAGGCAAGAAAGAATAAAACATAGCAACACAATCTTGACAACCTGATTTGTTACCACCATTATATTTGCTTTCATTCTTGTTATTAAAGAAACGTTACAGGTAAATATAACAATTCCATTTAAACCTCTCCCATTTCCTGAAAGGCAACCAATGTCATAGGTGGATTTATGACCAACACACAATACTGTTCTTTGCATTATTTTATTAAACTTACAGAAATGTTACAACCTTTCATTGTACATTTAGCTTTTTTCTCTCAATATTATGTGCTGTGATATACATAATACATGTAACATGCGTACCTTCTAAACATTGTATTCTACCATAGCAGGAATTACACGGTACGAACTTACCGCCCTGATGAGGACTTAGGTCCGATTTAGTGTCATACAAACCATGGTGCAGTGAATAGAGATGGGGCTCCCATGCCCGTGTGTGTGCGCCTCGGGAGCCAGCACACCAAAAGAGAAATGACAGCTTCATATTTATGTGTCCTTAGAGTAATCCTGTTATCCTAAAATAATAAATCTGTTTCACTTTCATCATCGTTTTAGAATTTTGTTTTTTATATTCTGGTCTTCAATCTATCTGGATTGTATTTTTGTATATGGTATAGGGAGCTATCATTTTTTGTTCATATGAATCTTCCATTTATTGAATAGGCCATTCTTTCTCCAATGACTTCAGTAGCACTATCATACACAAAATTTCCATATCTCCTTTCTCCAATCCTTGTATAAGATTTACCTATCAAGAACACATTGTTTAGACACCAGCTTTAAATAAATTATGCGATGTTATCTAGAAGACTGTGTCTTTTTTCACTGTTGTTTCTACTATTTGTGGTTCTTTATATTCCTATGTAAGACTTTAAATTAGTTTGTGAAATTCTTAAAATTAGCGAAAATTTTGAGTGGAAGTACCTTGGAGAGCTATGAGAGAATTTGTTTTCAAAAATGTCACCTTTTCAGACAATGTTATTTTTCTCAAAATTTCAGGTGTTATTTTGTGCCCTTGAAAATATGTTATAACTTTATATGTATGTGTACCTTGTAATTCTGTTGTGTTTATCCTTAGACATTTTTTATCAACACATTTTTGAATCAAATATTTCTTGTTTAAGAGGTATTTTTACAGCCCCCCCCCATCTTAATACACTGGATAGGAGCTCAAATGTAATACTGATATGCTGATAGTAGATACCTTCTTTCCTATTTTAATAAGAATGCTGAATAAATATCAATAGATGTCTGTGAAGGTTTTTGATGTTCAGCTTATTCGTTTCAATTTGTCACCTTGGTAAAAATTCTCGTTTCACAAATGTGACTTCTTCAAAAAGGCTTTCCACAGTCATAGTCTTCTGTTCTAGAACTGCTTATGTGAAAGGAGGTGCTAAGTCTTTCTGATGGCTTTTCCATATTCACAATATCCACAGTGCTCTACTGAGTATGAATTCTCTGGTGTCTAACAAGGTGTGACTTCTGGCTAAAAGCCTTCCCACACTCATAACAATGATAAGGCTTCTCACCTGTATGCTTTCTCATATGAAGTGTAAGAGATGAGATTTGAGAGAAGGCTTTTCCACATTTACTACAGTCAAAGGGCTTCTCACCTGTATGACCTCGTATATGTATAGTAAGGGATGAGCTTTGGGAGAAGGCTTTTCCACATTTATTACATTCATAAGGTTTCTCACCTGTATGGCCTCTCATGTGCACAATAAGAGAAGTTCTTTGAGAGAACGCTTTCCCACATTCATTACATACATAGGGCTTCTCACCAGTATGACTTCTCATGTGTAAGTTGAGCAATGAGCACTGAGAGAAGGCTTTCCCACATTTATCACATTCATAAGGTTTTTCTCCTGTGTGACTTCTCAGATGAAGAGTAAGTGATGCAATTTGAGAAAAGGCTTTACCACATTCATTACAATCATAAGGTTTTTCTCCAGTGTGAACTTTCTGATGTGTAATAAAATTTTGCTTTTGGCTGAAGGCTTTGCCACATTCATTACATTCATAGGGTTTCTCTCCAGAATGAATTTTTTCATGAGCAATGAGATTTGACTTCTGGCTAAAGGCTTTGCCACATTCCTTACATATGTAGGGTTTTTCTCCAGTGTGAATTCTCTGATGTCTAACAAGATTTGACATCTGAATGAAAGCTTTCCCACATTCATTGCATTCATAAGGTTTCTCTCTAGTATGAATCTTCTGGTGTGTAATGAAGTTTTTCTTATGGCTGAAGGCTTTTCTACACTCCTTACACTCATACGGTTTCTCACCAGTATGACTTCTCATATGTACAGTAAGGGCTGAACTTTGGGAGAAGGATTTTCCACATTCATTACATTCATAGGGTTTCTCACCCGTATGAATTCTTACATGTATAATAAGCATGGAAAACTGAGAGAAAGCTTTTCCACATTTATCACATTTATAAGGTTTTTCTCCTGTATGACTTCTCATATGAAGAGCAAGGGATGCAATTCGAGGGAAGGCTTTCCCACATTCATTACATGCATAAGGCTTCTCCCCAGTGTGAACTTTCTGATGTGCAGTGAGGCTTTGCTTCTGACTGAACGCTTTCCCACACTCATTACATTCATAAGGTTTCTCTCCAGTATGAATTTTTTCATGATCAATGAGATTTGATTTCTGGTTGAAGGACTTCCCACATTCCTTACATGCATAGGGTTTTTCCCCAGTATGAATTCTTTGATGCCTAATGAGATTTGACATTTTAATGAAAGCTTTCCCACATTCATTACATTCATAAGACTGCTCCCTACTATGAGTTTTATGATGTTTAATGAGTTTCTCTTTGTGGCTGAAGGCTTTTCTACAGTTTTTACATTCATAGGGTTTCTCTCCAGTATGAGTTCTAAGGTGCCTGATGAGGTCCAAAGTTTGACTGAATCCTTTCCCACAGTGATTACACTTAAAGGGGGTTATGACAAGATGGGATGGGCTAATGACAAATGATTTCATAGGTTCATCATATGCAGAATGTTCCTTTCTTATAAAGATTCGATCATTATTATGACAGTCAAAATTATTATGTTCTAAACATTTTCCAAATAAGTCATATTCATAGAGATTGTGACTGGAAGGAAAAAAGTCCAAGTTAAGAGGAAATGCACTGGCAAATTTCTTATGACATTCATTGACTTTTTCTTCAGTCAGTGTTTTTGTGAATTTATCTTCAAACTGTGTCAAAAGTCTGTCCTGGATTTTCTGATGCTCATCAATTCCCCATACTTCTCCTAAAACAGATTGCAAATGAATATCACTTGAAATATTTTCCAGCATTGTAACATGAAGAAAATTTCAAAAAATATGCTATTATGGGATTGATTTTTGGTTTAAGACCGTTTCCCATTATAAAGCAAATTCCATGTGCATTTATCTCCTATTTTCTAAGCTTTAATATATTCCAGGAAAAATATGAGTGGAGAACGATAGGAATACAAATAGCTTTGATTACATTTAAAAACGGGATCTTAAACAAAACAGATAAACTGTTGAGTAAACTGAAGGGAGAATGCATGTGTACAAATAAAGTAAGAAATGACAGAGGAAAAAACAAAAACAGGAAGTTAAAAATCATAAAACTATTTTGTAGGACTCTATTAAAATATAATTTTATAAAGTGCTTGACATAAATAATTTTCTGGAAAATGCAAATTACCAAAACTGTTACTGGTAAGAGGTAGAAACCTATATAAACCAATTTCCATAAAATGAACAAAAAAATGCAAAAAAAGCAATCTCTCAAAAACAGAACAAATCGAAAAGCCCAGAGAGGTTCACATGGGCATTTGAACAAACATTTAGAGGACATTTACTTTCATGCTCTGCAAAATGTTATAAAAGAAAAAAAAAGGAGAATTCCCATTTTTGTGTGTGCAAAACAAATGTAACATTAACACCAAAATCTGATGAAGATGACAACCAAAAAAACAAATTATACACTAATTTTACTTATGAATATCAATGTAAAAATTCTAGCTAAACTATCAAAATGACCCAGAAGGGAAAAAAAAAAAGTGATCCAGAGCACATTAAATATAAGATACATCACAATTTTTTTCCCCAGATACATACATATGTTTTACTATTAGAAAAATCTGTTTCTAATCAGCAAATATATTAAGTCAAAAGTAAAAAAATTAATCATTTCCAATGATATTTTTAAAAGTGATAAAACTAAAAATCTATTTTCCATAAAGAAGCCTTCAAAAAATGGGACTACTTATTTAACTTGAGAAAAAGTACAGTACAGCTTAAACACTAATAGTATACTTAAATCACCATTCTTAATAAGAACCCCCCCCCCAAAAAGAAAAATCCCAAAGCACTAACATTAAAGTTAATACTATCTCCACTATAGTACTGGATAGCACATTAACAGAAGAAATGAGAGATATAACAGCTTGGAAAGGAAAGTATAAGATTAACATGTTGGTCAACAATAAAACAATGTACCTGCAAAATCAAGAGTAAAAAAATCATTATAAAAGATAAAAACTTCATTATATTTACTATATATAGGAAATTAATATTTAGTTTCAATAACATATATACAAAACTACTTAAAAACATAAGACATAATCACAATAAAAATATGAATATGAAAACAAATTTAATAAGAACTATCACAAAATTACAGAAAACTAAATGCACATGCGGATTTGACCAAATGTTAAGGTGTTAGGGGCCGATTTGCATATACTGCAAAAAAGATAACGTTGAACTCTTAATCCCCATACCTCAGAACGTGAAGTTATTTGGAAGGAGGACTACTGCAGACGGAATTAGTTAAACGAGGTCATACTGGAGTAGGGTAACTCCCTAATCTACTCTGACGGGTGTTCTTATAAAAAGGATGCAACTGAAGAGACAGAAACGCATAACAACATGTGAAAATAAAGACAGATTGGAGTTACGCTATCACCAGCTCAGAAGTGTCTGGGGCTACTAGAAGCTGGTAGAGGGGCAGCAAGGGTCCTTCCTCCACAGGCTTTGGATGGTACACAGCCTGCCAACATCTTGGAACTGTAAGAGTAAATGCCTGTTATTCTTTTTTTTTAATGTCTTAAATGCTTATTCATTCTTGAGAGAAAGTGTGAGTGGGTGAGGGGCAGAGAGAGAGGGAAACACAGAATCTGAAGCAGACTCCAGGCTCTGAGCTATCAGCACAGAGCCCAACGAGGGGCTTGAACTTGTGAACCGCGAGATCATGACCTGAGCTGTACTCAGTTAACCGACTGAGCCACCCAGGTGCCCCTAAAGTCCTGCTTTTCTAAGCCACTCAATTTGCTGTACTTTGTTGTGGCAGTTCTAGGAAGCTAAGAATAAAGGCATTATATCACATTGCTGGAAAAGAACATTCAATGGCAAAAATGACACATATTCACTAGTTAACTTAATTTCAATTAAATTTGTTTGAAATTTGTAAGTAACAGCTCAAAGGAAAATGAAGATAGCAGTTGTCACCTTAGAAAGGAAATGTGTAAGAGAAGAGCTACTTTTCAATATGTGTCCTTTTGTACTATAAGCACATATTACGTATTTTAAAAAGTAAATAAAGTTGTTCTGATTACTGCAGTAATAAAGCGACATGAAACAATGGGCAGGCGTTTTAGATCAATGAGCTGGAACATAAAACTGGAAAAGCCTACTCAGCATGACTGGATAGGGAACGCTTATGTACTGTGAGCAGAAGGGAAAAGAGTGAAAATGTGAGCTTAAATATGGTAGAAGAAATACATGAATGTATCTCATCTCACCCCAAAGCACACCAATGTGAGATAAAGGAAGAAAAATGTATAAACTAGCAAAGACCACTCTGCCCTAAGAGAGACGGAAGGTATCGTAAGAAATGAAAGCAGAGGGGAGGTTGAGGGGCTCAGTCAGGTTAACCGTCCAACTCTTGATTAGGCTCAGGTCATGATCTCACTGTTGTGGGCTCAAGCCCTGTGTCAGGCTCCATGGCCAGCTGGGAATTCTCTCTCCCCCTCTCTCTGCCCCTCCCCGGTTTGCTCACTCTCTCTCTCTCTCACAAAATAAACACTTGAAAGAGGGAAAAAAGGAAGCAGACATGCTATAGAGTTGGGAATATGAGGCAGAGGAAGACGGAGAAAAAAAAACCAGTTCAGCATCGAGAGAATAAGGGCAATTCTGCGCAATGAAGGTTAAATTCAGTTCCCTGTTGCTTCTTAGCTCTGAGATGGGAAAATGGAGATTTTTCTCCCTCTCTAGCAGACTGATAATAAAGGAAGGGAAAATTACTGTGAAACTGTAAAGTAGGTAAAGTTAGAGACTTGGTTGCAGATTACAAATGTGGAAAAGAAGGCAGAATACTAAGCTTTTGGGTCACTTCAGTAAGGGAAAGAAGAACTTAATTAAGCAAAAGGTTTTGAAGAAGGTACAACTAGGTTGCCAAAGTACTATATCAACAGAAGTGAAAGGGCCAAAAAGATGTAGGGAAAAAAGCCAAAAACAAAATAAAGGAGAATTTCTAAAAGTACAAAATACTGCTACTTAATTTTTTTTAAAGCAAATGAGTTGAAAGAGAGCTGAAGAGAGAATGAGTAAATTGGAAGATATATCTGAAGTAATTACTGAGAAGGCCACACAGAGAAATATGCAGAAATTAGTAAAGGAAATAAAAATATGGAGGAAAAAAGATCTGGCTTCTATCTTCAGGAGTCTCAGAAGGAGGGTGTTGGGAAAATGAAGGAAAGCCAATATATGATGATGTTGGCTTAGGAATGTACAGAATTAATGAGTACAAAAATAAGAGAATACTCTGGGTAATTTTATACCAACAGATTAGAAAATATGGATGAAATAAGTTATTAAGACTACCTGGGACCATCAGCATCTGGTAAACCTATACAGATAGAGAACAAACTTAATATGCACGGAAATTACATTGCTCAACTCTTGTGAAAATTTGAAAACCAGAATTGAGTAATTTTCCAGAACAATATAACCTATTATGTCAAAAATTAGTGCCAAAAGAGACAAACATCTGCATGAAATTAATAAGGTAATAATGGAAAAAAATTGTCAAAGCACTTCCCCTCGATAATCCACAAGGTCCCAATGGGCAAACAAGATAAGCCAAAACTTTAAGAGAGTTACACACCAATGCTATTGCAAGTATTCCAGAAGAAGAAGAAATGGTTCTAAATTCTATTTAGGAAGTGAGTGTAAAACTGACTTCAAAGCCTGAAGAAGTTGGAACAATTACTTAAACTCATGGCAAGTATGTAAGGATGAGTAATTACCAAGAAATATGTAGACATAATTCACGCATATATCTGTAATAAAAGATTATTGTTTTAATTAAATAAACATTTTAAAAAACTTAAGGTGGCAGAAAGTACTTCAAAGAGGAATGACCAACTGTGAAAAAAATACTGGAAAAACCTACAACAGATAAAAGACTAACCACATCAATATATTCATAGAAATTAAGAATTCAACAGAAAAAAGCAAAAGACATAAACCCATTTAAAAATAAACCATTTCTAAGCATATGAAAACATCCTTGACAATACCATAATAAAGGAAATGCAAATTCAAACTATGATAAATTGTTTTTCACCTATTGGCAAAAATTTTTTAAAAGCTAAAACTATGTTGGCAGATACTGTTGGTAGAAATGAAAATGTTTCCTTGGAGGGGAAAAAAGACTTGGCAATATCTACCAAACTAGAACTATATGTATAAATGTATATATATGTATTGTCTATAGGCGTACCGTATATACATAAGCACATATGTATACCTGGGTGTATACCAGAAACGTGTGCACAAAGATACGACAAAAGGAGCCGAAAATGGAAGCGAGGAGAAAAGTATCACAGGCTTTAAAACTGACTGAGTAAAATGGCTGTGGCCATTACTGAAGTATGAGAGCAAAAGCTAAAAATACAGCAGGAAATAGAACTATGAGTACAAAATACAACGCTAAGGCGTTTACAATGAAAGGAAGAAGATAAGTAGAAAGGACTATGAACGTCAACAGTTCACCCGAACAGCTGCCATTCTGTGCATATCTGAACGCAAGGAAAGGATCCTGTGTGACAAGGTGGGCAGAGAGGCTGAAGATGCCAATTCCAGAATGATTGCCAAAGTAAAGCTGAAAATGAATTAGGAAATGATGATATCTAGCACACAAGTAAAAAGGCCAACTGGTCCTTTAAGTTCTGTGGAAAGAAGAATGTTATCTAGAAAAGAATTCACAAATTCACACAAATTATCACTATTAAAGTGTACAACCTTTTGGAAAATGTTTTTGAAGACTATTTCAGAGGGGTCAACAGGTCCTGGATTAACCACTAAAGGGCCCGGCCCCTGCTCACCTGCCTGGTCCCCCCCCCCCCCCCCCCCCCCCCCCCCCCCCCCCCCCCCCCCCCGCCCCGACTAACCTGGACGGTGTCTCCGTAACACTTCCTCCTTCACCACCCAAGGCTCTTCTTCTTGTTCCAACTTGAAAATCACATCAGGTTTGGTGAATGGACAGCCTGTCAAGGGACAGTAAAATAACATTTGGGCATAAATATCAGGAACAAATAAAATCACTCAAGAATTAGGGCTAGCTCAGAAAAACTAGGCTTTCTGAAGGACAAGAAAAGTATGGTTTTGGGGATGCTGTCCCTGAAACATAAGCAAGTATAACCTTTTATTTATTTTATTTTATTTTTTTTTTATGTCTTTAGTTTGAGAGAGAGAGAGAGAGACAGAGAGATAGAGAGTGGGGGAGGGGCAGAGAGAGAGGCAGACACAGAATCCGAAGACAGGCCCCAGGCTCTGAGCTGTCAGCACAGAGCCTGACGCAGGGCTCGAACCCACAGGCTGAGATCCTGACCTAAGCCGAAGTCGGACGCTTAACCGACTGTGCCACCTGGTGCCCCAATAACTTTTTATTTTAAAAGCTGCAGCATGCACATTCACGTGAGCAAAGGCACCTAAAGGCAAACACACTCTAACATTGAAAGGTTCCACAAATTTCAGAAGTCTGAGGAAAAAAAGGTACTTTACTCCCAGAATTTGAGTTATAGGAGAAACTAGTCTTACCCACTGTGATTAAGTTGTTGTAGTTCTCTAGCATCACATTCCGGTACAGGTTCCTCTGAGCAGGATCCAACTGCTGCCACTCTTCCTGAGTGAAGTCGATAGCCACATCTCTGAATGTCACCGTCCCCTGTAACAACACACTCCTACTCAATCTGAAGGCATCCATCTTAAATGACAAATTGAACCATAGAGTATGCAAAGGTAAGAGGCTATTCAAAAATTTTCCTGGTTTTGTTATTTTCTAAAAGAAAGAACATATTAGCAACATTGTCAGTTTATGTTCACTGACGAAATCAGCAAGCACATATTTTATTTTAATGTTTATTGTTTATTTTTGAGAGAGAGAGAGAGAGAGAGAGAGAATGAGAATGAGCGCAAGAGCAGGGGAGGGTCAGAGAGAGAGAGGGAGACAGAATCTGAAGCAGGCTCCAGGTTCGAAGTTGTCAGCACAGAGCCCAACACAGGGCTCGAACTCATAAACTGCAAGATCATGACCTGAGCTGAAGTCAGATACTTTAAGTGACTGAGCCACCCTGGCGTCCCAATAAGCACATATACTTAATATCTACTATGGATTAAAGGATCTGAGGCACCAATTTATAACTCAATAAATGGGGGAATATAAAACTTTACTCAACTGGTCTGGGAACTCACTGAGGCAGGAGAAAATGAAAACTGGTTTGGACAGAAGCAGAAGCAGGAAGAGAATGATATGCACAGTGTGAAGTACAGTAGCAGTTGGAAGTATGGTTCATTAGGAGAAATCTAGAAAAATGTGGATTTATTGTTCATAAGCCTAAAGTAAGTGCCTGCAGGAATGAAAATGGGATATGACGGCCAACAAAGTTCACATATATTGAAAAAAGACAACAGACAGCATCATACAAATACCAACAGATAAATTTAAAAATTAATTAATGAAGTTTTTAAAATGGCCTAAAACCATGAGAAACAGTATCAAGAAAGCTTTAGAATATGTTCCAGATATGAGATGCTGGTGACCAGGTTCTTGAGAGCATTATCTGAAATGTTCAAAAGAGTATAAACATAGGAACAAAGTCTTCAACAGTGACAGAATGAAGAGAGCTGTACCCATTTTCTGCCCTCTGAAGTTTACGAGACTGGGGAGTAAAGAGGGAGCGAAGCTAATTCACAATCAGTGTTTCTAGCAATTTATTTCTAGGTCTAAAGGGACCCAGTGAATATGGACATCTATTAACACCAAGGGTTCAGAGTAGGCTGTGGGACCGACAGAAACCCTCTTCTGGAATCCTTCCTAAGAAATACCAAGGCCTTTGAAATACGCAAGTTTAAGAAACCAAAGGCCATATGGCTGCATAAGACAGCCCTCGTTTGCTTCCCTGCCTCAGCAACAATTTGGCTTCCACCCTGGACGCGAAGTGCCCTTGTGGGGGCTGCTGGATGGAGCGCCGTGTGTCAAGAGCCTCAGAGGGAGCCCTGCCTGCTTACGCACCGGGTAAGCCCCGCGAGCGGACTCTGGGGCGACCCCGAACAACTCGAGCCCCTCCTGGCTGTGGTCCAGGACTCCTGGAAAAACTGTCTTAAATCTGAGTGCCGACCTGAGTGCAGACCAGGGAGAGACCACAAACATGAGCTTTAGTGCCACCTTTTGGGAAAACAAAACAGAGGCTGTCAGCAAGCACGGGCCTGGCGTGCTGAAGGCATCCAAGCCTGAGAATTCGGCTATGAGAAGCGGCAAGAAGCGCAGAGCACGAGTTCCCCAGAAGCTGTGAGGGCGCCTCCGAGTCCCTCGCAGTGCTGGAAGAAGTTATTTCTCTCCCGGAGGTAACGGCTGGAGGAGGCGACTGCTACTTCACATGTGAAGACAGCAACGCAAAACTTTAAGGAATATGAAAAAAATCAAGGACACACGATAGCATAAAAGGATCACAACAATCTATCAGAAACTGATCTCAAAGACATGGAAACATGCAATTTACCCAGTAAAGAATTCAAAATAGCTGTTTTACTTATTTTTATTTTTAAAAATTTAAATTTTTATTTATTTTTGAGAGAGACAAGAGTATGAGTGAGGGAGGGACAGAGAGAGAGGGGGACACAGAATCTGAAGCAGGCTCCAGGCTCTGAGCTGTCAGCACAGAGCCCAACGTGGGGCTCAAACCCACGAGCTGTGAGATCATGATGTGAGCCAAAGTCAGATGCTTAACAGATGGAGCCACCCAGCTGTCCCATTATTTATTTATTTTTAAATATTTATTTGGGGGCAGGGGGAGAGAGAGAGAGAGAACAAACATGAGCCGGGGAGGGGGGGGAGGGAGGGAGGGAGAGGGAGAGGGAGAGGGAGAGGGAGAGGGAGAGAGAGAGAGAGAGAGAGAGAGAATGAATATCCCAAGCAGGCTCCATGCTCAGTGCAGAGTCTGACACAGGCTCAATCTCAAGACTCTGAGATTATGACCTGAGCCGAAATCAAGAGTCAGACGCTTAAATGACTGAGTTAACCAAACACCCCTCAAAATAGCTGTTTTTAGGAAACTCAAAGGTTTTCTTAGAAAACAGAAACATAATTTGATATCAGAAAAACATACATGAACAAAATGATAAATTTCAGAGAGAAATCATAAAAAAGAACCAAAAAAAAAAAGAACCAAACAAATTCTGGAGAAGAATACAAAAAAAAAAATGAAATGAAAAATGCACTAAAGAGCATCAACTTAATAAATGACATAAATGAGAAGCTTACAGGTAACACACAATACTTAGTGGTAAAAGGTCAGTGACCAGGTGACGGTGCCCATTCTTACTACTCCTATTTAGCCCAGTCCTGGAAGTCCTAACCAGAGCAGTCAGGCAAGAAAAGGAAATTAAAGGCCTTACGGGGCACCTGGGTGGCTGAGTCGGTTAAGCCTCCAACTTCTATCAGGCCATGATCTCACAGTTTGTGAGTTCAAGCCCCACATCAGGCTCTGTGCTGACAGCTCGGAGACTGGAGCCTGCCTCAGGTTCTGTGTCTCCCTCTCTCTCTGCCCCTCCCTCCCTCACACTCTGTCTCAAAAATAAAAATAAAACATTAAGAAGAAAACGAAATTAAAGTTAACCAAATAGAAAAGAAATAAGTAAAACTGTCTTTGTTTGCAATGATATGATCTTACATATAAAAAAGTCTCCCAAAGATTCCACTAAAAACCTTAGAACTAGTCAATGAATTCAGTAAAGTACAGGATACAAAATCCACATAAAGAAATCAGCTGCATCTATACACTAACAACAAAATATCTGTAACAACATGAAAGAAAACCTCACTCATAATACCATCAAAAAACAATAAAACACTATGTAATAAATTCAACCGAGGAGGTAAAAGAAGTGTATGGTGAATATTACACTTTGATGAAAGAAATGGAAGAGGACACAAACGGAAAGCTATCCCATGTTCATGAATCAGAAGAATTAATATTGTTAAAGTGTCCATACATCCCGAAACCATCTACAGATTCAATAAAATCCCTATCAAATTCCAATGGCTTTTTTCACAGAAATAGGAAAATAACCCACAAAAATGTGTATGGAGCCATAAAAGGCTCCACATACCCAAAGCAATCCTGAGAAAGAACAAAGCTGGTGACATCACCTTACCTGATTTTGAACTATACTACAAAGTCAGAATAATCAAAACAGCACGGTACTGGCATAAAAACAGACATACAGGCCAATCAGAATCAAGAATATAGAAATAAATACATGCATACAAGGTCAATTAATATTTGACAAGGGAGTCAAAGAACAGTTTCTTTAACAAATGGTGTTAGGAAAATTGGATAATCACATGCAGAATAATGAAACTGAATCCTTAGTACAACATCCAGTAAAAATGGGTTAAAAACTTACACATAAGACCTGAAACTGTAAATCTCCTAAGAGAAAACATAGGGGAAAAAAAAACCCCTTGACATTAGTTTTGACAATAACTTTTTGGATATGGCCTCCAAAGCACAAGCAACAAAATCAAAAATAATTGAGACAACAATAAAATAAAAAGCTTCTACAAAAAAACAAAGGAAACAAAGCAAAAAGGTGATCAGTAGAATATGGGAGAAATTATTTGCAAAACATGTATCTGATATGGGGTTTAAGTTCCAAAATAAATATAACTCATACAACTCAATAACAAAAAAGTCAAACAATCTCTTGGGGTGCCTGGGTGGCTCAGTAAGTTGAAAGTCCGACTTTGGCTCAGGTCATGATCTCATGGTTCATGAGTTCAAGCTCCACACTGGGCTCACTGCTGTCAGTGTAGAGGCCCATTAGGATCTGCTCAAACTCTCTCAAAAATTAAAAAAAAATTAAAAAAATATATATATATACATCAGACTGGAGGACCTGAAGAGAGACTTTTCCAAAGAAAATCTACAAATGGCCAAAATATATATGAAGAGATATAGGACATCACTTGTCATAAGGGAAATGATGATTACCTCAAAACTACAATGAAGTATATCTCTCACCTGTTAGAATGGCTGTTATCAAAAAGACAACAGATAAGAGTTGAGGAGGATGTGCAGAAAAGGGAACCCATGTGCACTGTTGGTGGTACAGCCACTACGCAAAAGAGCATGAAGGTTCCTTAAAAAATTAAAAATAGAATTGCCACATGACCCAGCATATACTGTTCTGAGTATATATCCAAGGAAATAAAATCAGGATCCTGAAAAGATATGTGCACTTCCATGTTAACTGCAGCGTTAGTCACAACAGCCAAGATACAGAAACAACCTATCTATGGATGAGTAAATAAAGATGTGGTGTGCGTGCTGCACGCGCACGCACACACACACACACACACACACACACACACACAGGAGTATTATTCAGCCATGAGACAAGGAAATCCTGCCATTTGCAACATGGGTAGACTCAGGGTATTATGCTAAACTCTGAGGGTGAAATAAGTGAGAAAGAGAAAAACAAATATCCTATGATCTCACTTATATGTGAAATCTTAAAAAGCCAAACTCTTAGAAACAGAGTAGAGTGGTGGCACCAAGAACTGGGGAGTGGCAGAAATGGGGGGAGATGTTGGCCAATAGGCAAAAACTTCTAATTATAAAACAAATAATTTCTAGGGATCTACGGTACAGCAAGGTGATTACAGTTAAGAATAGTGTATTATATACTTGGAAATTGCTACTTGGAGGAGAATATGTCTTAATGTTCTCAACACAAAAAAGAAATGATTATGTAACAGAATGGAGATGTTAGCTGATCTTGTGGTGGTAATAATTTTGTAATATACAAGTATATCAAATCACCACTTTTGTATACTTTCTTTTTTAAGGAAGCCCTGTGCCCAGTGTGGGGACTGAACTCACAACCCTGAGGTCAAGAGTCTCATACTCTACAGATTGAGCCAGCCAGCTGCCCCACCATTGTACATTTTAAACCAACACGGTATTATATGTAAATAATAGCTCACTAAAGCTGAAAAAAGAAGGCAAAGTGTCAAATTTTTAAGACCCTGAAGTTCAGGGAGTTGTTGGGAATTCCCCTTAATAGGGATAAAGACTAAACTTAAGCTTGAACAAAACACCTGGTTAAAAAGCAGTGCTGAAGCAAAAACAAAATGTAGAAAGCTGGTCCTAATAACTTTACTAGTCACATTGGAGGACAGGAGCATAGAGCATATAAGATGAATTCTTGCTAATACTGCCTCAGCCTCAGATTTTTCCTCTGGAAGATGGATCAATAAGCTAGTAAATAAAATCTAAAAATCAAAAGATTTGGCAAGAAAATCCTAACTGCTCAAGAATGAGAGAATTCGAAAGAAATTAGTAAAAGTAAAAATATTTAAGAAAAACAATTTAGTAAATATGAAAATATAGTCTTAAAATGAGAAGTCTAGAACATATACATAAATTGTCGGAGGCTTGCTTGGAATGTAATGGGTTAACTGCTTCTGGAATGTAACGGGTTAACTTACCGTTTTGTTGCAAACTGTTCCCCTGCCCCTTCTTCCTACAGAAAATTGCTTAGTCACTGCCCCACTGTGATTGGTTCTTATTGTCCCACTGTGATTGGTCATTTAGAAGGGCAAAGAACAAACATGATAGGTTCCCATCAAAACTGGTGATGGGCGTGTTACAATGTAATCGGCTATCCAGGAATCATATGTATGCCTATATAATCTCAAGTGTCCATTGTTCGGGGCCATTCTCTGCTCCTTAACACCAGGGAGATCAGGTTTGGCCCGGCCGTAAATAAAATCTGTGATAAAGCTAAGACTCTCTGACTATTGCCTGAGTGAGTTTGATCTCAGTGGGTTACAACAAAGTGTCTAAAAAGTTGGTATTTTAAGCATAAATAATACAGGCAAATGTTTAACAAGTTTAATGATGGAAAGTAAATTTAAAAACCTATAGGATTAAAAAATACAGAAACAACCTCAATGAAAAAGCTCAAGGAAATGAATAATTTCGAAGGTAATATGGGAGGAAGGAGGAAAGATGGCAGAGTAAGAGGATCCTGAGCTCACCACTTTGTCACACAGACACACTGGGGTAACAGCTACATACATCTCTGCGACTAAGAACAATCCGAAGACTGTGGAGACTGGTGGAACAAGGCTTCCACAGCTAATAATAGGGAGAGGGCCACTTTGCAAAGAGTAAAAAAGGTGGAGACACGGTTGAAAACCAAACCCCTGGTATGAGACTAATCGGAAAATGGAGGGACATCATAAGCATGGACAAGTGTTAGGATCAGACCACACACCAAGCACTGGAGACCTGCACTGAGATGAGGCCCCATAAGATCTGGCTTTGAAAGCCAGGAAGGCTTATTTCCAGGATCTTTAATTTTTTTTTTAATTTTTAGATTTTTTATATTTATTTATTTTTGAGAGACAGAGAGCGTGAACGGGGAGGGGCAGAGAGAAAAAGAGACACAGAATCTGAAGCAGGTTCCAGGCTCTGAGGTGTCAGCACAGAGCCCAATGCGGGGCTCAAACCCATGAACCATGAGATTATGACCTGAGCCAAAGTCAGACGCTCAACCGATTGAGCCATCCAGGTGACTGAGCCACCCAGGCACCCCATCCAGGATCTTTAAAAATCAGTGGGATTAACCCTAGGAGAGCTGGAGGGCAACTGGGAAACTGCCAGCATACTAAATAAGTTGGCCTGAGACAAAGTACAGAAACAGCAGTCTAAAAAGCACCTCAGGTATAAGATTATTGACTAATCTTAGCAAGTGCTTGAGGGACAGGGAACAAAAGTGCCGGTGGGAGCCTTTTCTCTTCTCCCCCAATCTAGATAGCCAGAGGCTTGCAAAAGCCGACAGTACCACTCTCCATCTCCCTGCTCGCACTGGTACCGACCTTCTCCATCCAACTCATCTACTCAGAAGGGATTCCCCCAAAGCAGCTACTACTTCCTCACCCTCGCAGGCAGCTCTGGATAGACTGGTGCCACGCCAATTGATTCCTGCCCTGGGGAGGACAGAGATAACCCTACACGTCCGTTTCTGCAACAGGGTCTCTTAGCTGTTTTTGCAGGGAGCAAATCCTGCCCTGTAGTGCACCTGCAGCTGTAGAGGCTAATTGTAGACAGGTAGGCTAAAAGCTGGCCCTACCGACCAACAAGCCCATGCTGGTGGCAGCCAGCCTTTCAACAAATCAGGGAGCAAACCCTGCCCGCTGTGCCCACAACAAGCAAAGCAGATCATTGCAACTGGCTTGGCTTAAAACAAAGGTAGCAGCTCAGACATCACAGGAGGGAGCATGAAGCCGACACAGAGGGCACCACTGGAGTTCCTGGTTCTGGTCAGCAGGGGGGATTGCATTAGAGGGAACCACAGGACCTCTCCAACATAGGCCTCACATTTCAAGGCCAGGAGATGTAGCTGACCTACCTAATACACAAAAACATACACAGAAAGTTAGACAAAATGAGACAGAAGAATTATGTCTCAAGTGAAAGTACAAGACAAAATCAGAGTAAAAAAGCTAAATTAAATGGAGATAAGCAATATGCCTGATAAAGAATTCAAAGTAATGATCATAAAGATTCTGACTGGACACGAGAAAAGAGTGGATGAACTCAGAATTCAGCAAAGGGATAGAAAATATAAGAAAGAACCAGTCAGAGCTGAAGAATTCAACAACTGATATAAAAAAATACATTAGAGGAAATCAACAGCAGATTACAGGATGCAGAAGAATAGATCAGTGATTTGGAAGAAATGAAACAAGGTGAAAAGCAAAAGAAGGAGAAGGAGGAGAGGGTGGGGGAGAAGAGAAAGAAAGAAGAATGAAAAAAAAAAGCAGCCGAGAAAAGCAGAATAGGTTAAGGGAACTCTGCATCGTCATTAAGAGAAATAACATTTTGGGGAGCCTGGGTGATTCAGTTGGTTAAGCATCTGTTTGGCTCGGGTCATGATCTCACAGTTCTTGAATCTGAGCCCAGCATCGGAGTCTGTGCTGACAGATGAGTCTGGAGCCTGCTTCAGATTCTGTGTCTCCCTCTCTCTGTGCCCCTCCCCCACTCATGTTCTGTCTGTCTCCTCAAAAATAAATAGACATTAAAAATATTTATATATTAAAAAAAAGAGAAGTAACATTTGTACTATAAGGATCTGAGAAGAAGAAAGAGAAAGAGGGGGCAGAAAACATATTTGAAGAAATAACAGCTGAAAACTTCCCTAACATGGGGAAGGAAACAGACACCCAAGTCTAGAAGTCACAGAGAGCCTCAACGAAGATGAACCCAAATAGGTTCACACCAAGACATGCAATTACAGTAGCAAAAAGTTAATAAAGAGAATTTTAATGCAACAAAAGACAAGAGAAGTTGTATACAAGGGAAAACCTCATAAGGTTATCAGCTGATTTTTCAACAGAAACTTTGCAGGCTACAAGAAAGTGGCATGATATATTCAAAGTGCCAAAAGGGAAAAACCTACAACCAAGAATACTCTACCCAGTGAGGTTATCACTCAGAATAAAAAAAGAGATAAGAATTTCCCAGACAAAAAAAAAGTTAAAGGAGTTCATCACCTTACAAGAAACCATCCTTACAAGAAATGTTCAAGAGAACTCTTTAAGTGGAAAGAAAAAGCCAAAACTAGGAGCAAGGAAATTTTGTAAGGAAAAAATTCACCTGTAAAAGCACACATATACTAAAGGGAGTAAATTAATCACTTAGAAAGCCAGTATAGAAATTTAAGCACAAAAGCAGAAACATCAATTAAATCTACAAAAATTTGTCAAGGGACACAAAATAAAAAGATATAAAATATGACATCATATACATAAAATGTAGAGGATGAGTAAATACTTAGTGCTTTTAGAATGTGTTCAAACTCAAGCAACCATTAACTTAATAGACTGCTAAACACATGTTATATATTGGCCCCAAATCAAAAACTTATAATATATACACAAAAAGGGAAAAAAAAAATCCAAGCATAACATCAAAGAAAAGCTTCAAACCACAAGGGAAGAAAGCAAGAGGAGAAAGAAACAGAAGGGCTACAAAAATCAGGATAACAATTAATAAAATGGCATTAAGTACATACCTATTTATAATCATATTAAATATATGTGAACTGAATGGTCCAATCAAAAGACACAGGGTACTAGAAGGATAAAAAACCCAACACCTATCTATATGCTGCCTATCAGAAACTCACTTCAGACCTAAGGAGACATACAGACTGAAACTGAACAGATGGAAAATCATATACCATGAAAAAAAAAATGCCAGGTAGCATTACTTATATCAAACAAAATAGACTTACAGACTGTAGCAAGAGGGCACTTGGGTGGCTCAGTTGGTTATGCACTGACTCTGTATTTTGGCTCAGGTCATGATCTCAGGGCTCATGAGATCTGCTCTGCTAGCACGGAGCCCACTTAGGATTCTCTCTCTCCCTCTCTCTCTGCCCCTCTCCTGATCACTCGTGTGCGTGCTCTCTCTCTCAAAATAAACAAACAAACATTAAAAAAAAAAGACTGTAGCAAGAGACAAAGAAGGGTACTACATAATGACAAAGGGATATGTCCAATAGGAGGATATAACAATTGTAAGTATCTATGCACCCAATACAGAAGCACCTAAATAATAAAAGAAATTAATAGACATAAAGGGAGAAATTTATAACATAATAGTATTAAAAGGCTTTAACAGCCCACTTACATCAATGATCAGACAGAAAATCAATAAGGAAACAGTAGCTTTGAATGACATATTAGACCAGATGAACTTAACAATATATATAGTACATTACTTCCCAAAACAGCAGAATACACATTATGTTTAAGAAGACATAGAAAATTCTCCAGGACAGATCACATTTAGGCCTCAGAAGTCTCAATAAATTTAAGAAGACTGAAATCATATTAAGCATCTTGTCCACCCTTAACTATTTTACAGTAGAAAAAAACCCTGGAAAAAACAAATACATGGAAGCTAAACAACATGTTATTAATTAACCAATGCAGATTACACAGTGTGTTCACTTTGAAAATTAACTGACTTTGAGGAAAAAACTAGATATACAGAGAAGCTGCGAGACAGGGACACACAGTCAAAGAAAGGTGTATCTCGGTATAAGAAAGCTTTGAGCTGAGGGGGGAAAGGCAGTAAAGTGAAGTATGTTTGATAGCTAAGAGTGCAGGATAAGTTTGAAATAGAAAGATTTCAACAGAGGCATAAAGAAAAAAATGAAGTTTGGAGGAAACGGAATTATCCTTGAAGAGGAGGCAAACATCACTTATTCTAAGAATAAAGAAGAAATAAGGAACCATGGATTCGATTCACTAAAATCATAAATACTCACAAAAACTATGTATACCAGGCACTGAATGATCTAGGGGCTGGAAATACATCAGTAAATCAAATAAAATATACTCTCTGTTCACATTTCAGTAGACTAAAATTATAAGAATTTACCAGAAATTAATAGATTGTGGCCCAATCTATAGCAAATACCACTGGGTTACTCAACTACAAGAGGTCACACTATAATAAAAAACTAGATATATATTCACTGGCCTATGACAATAGGTGCCAATGACAAGCAGACTTCTAAGAAATGTTTATTTTAATCCTTATTTACAATGCAATTATGTAATGAATTTCTGCTCTGGTTTGCTTCACCCATAATAATCAAATTGCAAATTGAAGTCCAATTTTAATATCTCTGAATGAATGCATTTTGGTATTACCATATTTTAACTCTTGGTCTTAATCTTCCAATCCTATTTCCTCTGAAAATGCTTTATGTGTATAGGATTTTCCAATTTACTATATGGATTACTGTATTCCTCTTAAACTACACTGTAGAATAAAGTAGAGAATATATTATTTAAAATTTACCTGGGACTCAGTCATTTCCTCTTCTTTCTGGTAATAGACAGGGCTTAATAGGGCAGAGCTGGGAAAGAAAAGAAAAGCCATTAGATCAGGTATGCTTTGTGGTTTCAGAAACCTGTCCCCAGAAAGTGGATTAACAGTCAACCTGTAGCAAAATGATTCTTGGATCCATCAGAAAGGCCAAGAATATTAACACCAGAGGTGCTGAGAAGTACAAGGATGACTGGTAAGATGTGTGGCTTAGGCATCAGGTGGGTAAGAAAATGACGTCACATGTGGGAGACGGCCCATGAATCTGTCAATAGCTCTGTGTTAGAAAACAGTTCACATGAAGCAGGAAGACATATGGCTTCATGAAAGCATAAAACAAGAAAATTAGGAAACTGACAAAACACCTAAGGTGTTTTAATGTATTGAGACATTACCAACTAAATGAGAATTTAACCAAAATGGCGACATAATTATATCCTTTCAAGGAAAGCGTAAGAAATTTGTGTGTCTGAGTGATGTTTATTGGAGATACTGGTGGTGGTAAGAAAGTTAAATTCTTATTTGCCATAGTAAACGAAAGTAAAAAACTATATATATATATGTAATAGAGCACACTTAAGAGCTGAAAGTGGTTAAAAAAAAAAGCTGAAAGTGGTTCTTTCTGGGTATAGGAATTAGGGATGGGAAAAAAAAGTATAGTTTTTCTTCTTTTTATTTCAAGTCTAGTAGCACTATTTCATTTTTTTTTAAATAAAATTCACGTTAGGGCGCCTGGACGGCTCAGTTGGTTAAGTGTCCAATTCTTGATTTCAGTGCAAGTCATGATCTCACAGTTCATGAGTTTGAGTCCCGCATCAGGCTCTGCAATCACAGCATGGAGCCTGCTTAGGATTCTCTCCCCTCGCTCTGCCCCTCCCCCACTCATACATACTCGCTTGCTCTCTCTCAAAATAAACAAAACATAAGTAATAGAAGAGGACTAATTAACAGGCGAGGACAGCAGAGTAAGATGGTATCCCAGCAGTTCCCCAGCACCCACAGCACAAGTTCCGTGAAGAAAATTTGATCCTTTGCTAAAGACAGAGAGCCAGCATACTCTTAAAGGCCAGAGAGTTACTAATAGTCGCCCTTACCTTCACCTTATTCCTTGAAAAGTAAACCTTAATTTTTTTCACATGACAACATACCTTCTAAGGATAAATCATGACTGATCAATGAGGGTAATCCTCCTTCCCTTTGCCAGTGACTCACTTTCCCAGCACCCCTTCCAGGTATGAGTTACAATGTGACAAAATATTGGCTAAAAGGAGAAGAGTTACGGAAAAATTTGTGATACATGTATTTTTTTCTGCACATATCTCCTGCACATAGCAGCCCCTTGGGCCTGAGGGTGGATACTAGCACATTCTGTTGTTAGGGCTGTTGTATCTCTATAGTGGGCATGGGTCTATGTGGGCACCGATTAAAAGAGGAATTATTGTATTAAGAGCATTTGCTTAAGGTGAACTGAAGTCATCAACTAGCCAGACAGAAGACACCAATCAGGACTCCCCCTACTGTCTTTCTTCTTTCCTGAATCATCAAATTTCTCAAGTACAGGCAGGAAACAGAAAATGGAGAGAAAACAAGTCCATAATTGCTTTGAGGCACCTAATGACGGATTCATCGTAGAATTTCTAACAGTAGCAGTATGCGAACTGGAAGGGTAGTTCCACAAAAATAACTTTATATGCTGTTAAGGACTGACGAAGGCGAGAGAGATGAGAGCCCCTATTTAAGGAGGACTTTCCCCCATCAACTGTCATATTTATATTACATTTGTCTCATTCTGCCTTGCATTTTGGGTTCTACTTCTATCTTCACTGATCTCTATAAAAAAGATTGCTAAGAATTTGACTGGGATTACGTTCAACCTACAGATCAAATTAAAGAGACACGAAAACATGAATCTTCTGATCCATGAATGTAGTAGTTTTCTCCACTTATTTTTTATTTCTTTCATCACAGTTATTTTTTTCCATTTTCAGCATACAGTGCCTCCACATATTCTGTGAGATTTATTTTTAAGTATCTTATTTTGGGGAGTGCTAATAATTTTTTTTTACTTCAAACTCCCAACTGTTCATTGCAAGAATATAAAAATGATTTGACTTTATATACTGATTATATATCCTGCAACCATGATAAATAAAAGATCTAGGAGCTTTTTCATAGATTCTTTGGGGTTTTCTATCTAGATTGTCTGCTAATAGAAACAGCCGTATTTCTTCCTTTCCGATTTATACGTCTTTGTCTTTGTCTTGCTTTATTGCACTGGCTAGGACTTCCAGTACAACGGGGAATACCGGTGGTGATAGAGGACGTCTTCACTTTGTTGCTAATCTTAGAGGTAAAGCATTATCTCACCACCAAGTAGAATGTAAGCTCCAGTATTCTGGGTTTTTTGTTTCTAGAGGACCTTTAGTAAAGAACATCCCCTTCTCCTATTTTGCTGAGATTTTTTCATGAATAAATGTTGAATTTTGTCAACTGCTTTTTCTGCATCTATTGAGATAATTATACAATTCTTTTTTACTCTTTTGGTGAAGTATAGTCACTGATTTTCCAATAATGAACTTAAAATTCTTCTTGTATTCCCAACATGAATCCCTTTAATCATGTTATATTATCCTTCGTATATTGCCAGATTCAATTTTTCAGTTCAATATTGAGGATTTTTGTATCTAAGTCCATGAGAAATACTGGTCTGCAGTCTTCTTGTCATGTCTTTGCCTGGATTTGGTATCGGGGTACAGCTGGTCTCATAAAATGAGTTGGAAAGTGTTCTGCTGCTTCTACTTTCTGGGAGAGTTTATATAGAATTGTTATAATGTCTTTCTTAGATGTTTGCTATTTCACTTGTGAAATTATTTGGGTGTATAGTTTCCTTTTTTAGAAAGTATTTTTATTTACTGAAGTCTAACTGACATATAACGTTATATTGGTTTCAGGTATACAATATAATGAATGGATATTTGGGTACACTGTGAAAGGATCATCAAAATAAGTCTAGTTCATATACATCATCTTACATAGCTATAAGAAGGTTTTCTTGTGATAAAACCTTTTAAGACCTATTTCCTTAGCACGTGTCACATATGCAATACAGTACTGTTAACTATAGTCATTATCCTATACATTACATCCCCAGGACTTGTAACTAGAAGTTTGTACCTTCTGACCACCTTCACCTATTTGTCTTACCCCTACCCAACCCCTTGTTTCTGGCAACCTCCAATCTATTCTCTTTATCTATGACCTTGGTATGGGGGGGGCATTTATTTTTTTAGATTTCACATACAAATGCAATCATATAGTACTTGTCTTCCTCTGACTTATTTCACTTAGCATAATGCTGAGGTCCATCCATGTTGTCACAAATGGCAAGATTTTATTCTTTCTTATGGCTAAATAATATGCCTATGTATGTATGTATGTGTACACACACGCACACATTTTCTTTGCCCACTCATCCACTGATGGGACACTTAGTTTACAACCATATCTTGGTTATTATAAATAATGCTTCAATGAACATGGGTGTACATATTTCTTACTAAATTAGTATCTGTTTTCTTCAGAAAAACACCCAAAAGTGGTATTGCTGGATCATATGGCATTTCTATTTTAAAATTTTTTTAATGTTTGTTTATTTTTGAGAGACAGAGAGACAGAGCATGAGCAGGGGAGATGCAGAGAGAGAAGAAGACACAGAATGCGAAGCAGGCTCCAGCCTCCGAGCTGTCAGCACAGAGCCCAATTCGGGGCTCGAACTCATAAACTGCGAGATCATGACCTGAGCTGAAGTCGGCCGCTTAACCAAGTGAGCCACCCAGGCGCCCCGGCATTTCTATTTTTAATTTATTGAGGAACCTCCATACCATTTTCCACAGGTTCTCTACCAATTTACATTCCTACCAACAATGCATAAGTGTCCCCCCTTCTCGCCATCTTTGCTGACGCTTGTGATTTCTTATCTTTTCAAGAACAGCCATTCAAACAGGTGTGAGGTGATACCTCACTGTGGCTTCCATCTGCATTTCCCTGATAATAAGTGATGCTTGAACATCTTTTCTGTATTCATTGACCATATTTATGTCTTTTCCAGAAAAATGTCTATTCAGATTTCCTGCCCCTTTTGTTTTTTATTTATTTATTTTTTAAATAATACTTTATTGTCAAATTGGTTTCCATCTAACACCCAGTGAGTGCTTCTCCCCACAAGTGCCCCCCCCTCCATGATGGAGAGAGAGGGACACAAACCCATTTATTTATTTATTTTCCATTTATTTTTTAAATGTTTTAAGTGTTTATTTATTTTTGAGAGAGAAAGACAGAATGCGAGCTGGGAAGGGCAGAGAGAGAGGGAGACACAGAATCTGAAGCAGGCTCCAGGCTCGGAGCTGTCAGCACAGAGCCCGACATGGGGCTCAAAAAAACCACGAACCGTGAGATCACGACCTGAGCTGAAGTCAGACACTTAACCCACTGAACCACCCAGGTTTCCTGCCCATTTTTAAAACTGGATTGCTTTGGGGATTTTTGCTATTGAACTTTGAGTTCTCTATATATTCTGGATATTAACTCCTCATCTGATATATAATTTGCAAATATTTTCTCTCATTTAGTAGACTGCCTTTCATCTTGTTGATGGTTTCCTTTGCTGTGCATAAGCTTTTTAGTTTTATGTAGTCCCACTAGTTTTAATGTTGTGGTTTTGTTTTTGGTATCCCAGGCTTTTAAATAGAAATTCAATTTCATTAATAAATATATAACTATTCGAGTTATTTCTTATTGAGTAAATATTGGTAGTTTCTGTCTTTCAAAAAATTTACCCATTTATGTAAGTTGAAGAATTCATGGACTTTGAGTATCTGTAGTATTCCTTTACTACCCTTTCAAGATCTGTGGGATGAGCGTGACACCCCATCTTTCAATTCTAGTATTGGCAATTCCTATCTTGTCTCTTTTTTTCATAGTCAGACTGTCTGGAGGTTTAACAATTTTATTGATCTTTTCAAAAGACTAGTTTTGGTTCATGGATTTTCTCCATTATTTGTTTGTTTATAGTTTTACTGAATTCTGCTCTAGTCATTAATATCCATTTATTTTTATTTGCTTTGGGGTTAATTAGCTCCTTTTCTCCCATGGTTCCTTAAAGTAGAAGTTAATACTGATTTGAGCTTTTTCTATTTACTTACAGCATTTTAGTGCTATGAATTTCCCTGTAATTACTGAGTTAGCTGCATCCCACATGATAATGTTGCATTTTTGTTCAAAGTATTTTTATTTTATTTATTTGGTTTTTACTTTTTTTGGAGGGGAGGGAGAATGAGAATGAATCTTTAGCAGGCTCCACACCTAGTGCAGAGCCCAAAGTGGGGTTCAATCTCAGGAGTGAGAGTATGACCTGAGCTGAAAACAAGAGTTGGACAACTTAACCAACTGAGCCACCCAGGCACCCCCAAAGTATTTTTAACTTCCTATGATGATCTATATAGAAGTCGGTTGCTTAATATCCAAGTATTTGAAGGTTACCCAGATATCTTTCTTTTCTTTGATTTCTAGTTTTATTCTGGTATGATCTGAGAACATATTTTAAAAGACTTCTGGGGGCACCTGGGTGGCTCAGTCGGTTAAGCCTCCGACTTCGGCTCAGGTCAGATCTCACGTTCGTGGGTTCGAGCCCCGTGTTGGGCTCTGTGCTGACAGCTAGTTCAAAGCCTGGAGCCTGCTTCCAGTTCTGTGTCTCCTTCTCTCTCTGCCCCTCCCCCTCTCATGCTCTGTCTCCTTCTGTATCAAAAATAAATAAAACATTAAAAAAATAAAAAATAAATAAAAGACTTTTCTATTGCTTTGAAATTGCTAAAGTTTGTTTTATGGCCCAGAGTATGATCTATCTTGGTGAATGTCCATGTGTACTTGAGAAGACACATATTTTACTGTTGTTGGGTGGAGTATTCTGTAAAGGTCCTTAACATTTGAACATCAAAAAATTGACATTAAACAGTTGAATGTAGGCTGATAAATCCAGGTCTTCTAAAACCTTACTGACTTTTGTCCATTTTTTATCAATTACTGAGAAAGAAGATTTATAGTCCCCAATTATAACTATGCATTTGTCTATTTCTCCTTTCAGTTCTATCAGGTTTTGCTTCATACGTTTCAAGGTGCATATACATTTTGGAACTGTTGTTAGCTACATATACATTTTGGAACTGTTATATCTTCTTAGAGAACTGACCCCTTTATCATGATATAATGTCTCTTTTCATCCCTGATAATATTCCTTGTTTGAAGTCTGCTTGTCTAATATTAAAACTGCTATTTTTTAAGTTCATATTTCTGCAATATTTCTCTATCATTTACTTTCAAGGCATCAATCTTTATATTTAAAATGTCTTTTTGTAAACAGCATTTAGATCTTTTATCCTATGCTGATAAACACCTTTATCTTTTAACTGGTGTGTTTAGATCAATAATATTTAATATAATAATTGCTATAGTTGGATTAAAATCTATCATCTTCTTAGCTATTTTCTATTTGCTCCATTTGTACTGTTTCTTTGTCCCCTACCACCCCCACCCACACCCCACCTTTTCTGCATTGGCTTGATTTAACTGAGCATTTTTTATTATTCCATTTTTTCTCCTGAACTAAATTATTATTTCTACCTCTTTAAAAAAATGTTAGTGGTTTCTCTATGTTTTACAATATACTACACTGCTTTACTTGTCCTACAGGGAACTTACAATAACATGTTCCAAATTCCTCCTTCCCATCCTTTGTGCTACAGTTGTCATAGCATCTCAGACTAGATGTTCTATTCATTCCAAATGTTATTTTTCTCTCCCCATTTGCAAAGAACTTACTGTGATATATATGTATCAATTTGTTCAATTTCTAAACTACTATGTGTTATGATCTCCTAAAATGAACTCTAGTGTAGTTAAAATACACATAATAACTTTGGCATCTCCTCCACCACCACCACCACCATCACCACCACCACCACCATCTCTTCCTGCTTGAATCCAAAGTTCCCCAAAACCCCAAAACTCATTGAGAGCCCTACCCCTGGCTTCAAATACACAGCAAACCTCTAGATTGCCTGAGCTGACACACTGGGGATACGGCGCTGCGGAGGGTAACTGAGGTGTTTTCTCTTCACCGCCACTCCAACTCTTCCCCAGTCTTCTCTCCCACTACTCACATGTGTCTGTGGGCTCTAGGTCTACGACCTCATTTGGCAACAAATGTTCAAATCACATGCAGGATGTGCCATTTATTTCCTTTTTTAAAGGCATAAAGTACTCGTCAACCATATTCATATCAATTTTTTTTTTAATGAAAAACCTAAAAACAGAACACCTGTTTCTTTCAAAGACACTGCAGAAGTGCCTGGATGGCTCAGTCAGTTAAGAATCGGACTCTTGGTTTCAGCTCTGTCATTATCTTATATTTGTGGGTTCGAGCCCCACATCAGGCTTCATGCTGACAGTGCAGAGCCTGCTTGGGATTCTCTCTCTCTGCCCCTCCCACGCTTGCTCTCTCTCTCTCTCAAAATTAATAAATTAAAAAAAAACTTAAAAATAAAAAAAGACACTGCATATCCATTACCTGGGAGCCATCTCCTGACCAGCCCCATCATCCACAGCTCCATCAGACTACTGCCTTCCTGTCCTTAAAGAAGTCAAATTAAGAACTACTTTACCTCTGATTGAGATATGCCTCTATATGGATCTACTTTACTCCCATATTCAGGATACTCATAAAACTTCAAGCAGAGTAAATACCAAAAAATCTATACGTAGGGATATCATACTCAAGGAAAAAAAAAAAAAATCAAAGAAGCCAGAGAAAAAGAATACCTTATGGATAGAGCCACAAGGATAAGAATTACAACCGAATTCTTATCAGAAATCATACAAATAAAACGTGAAGTAAAATATTTTATTTTATTTATTTTTTATGTTTGTTTATTATTGACACAAACAGAACATGAGTGGGGGAGGAGCAGAGAGAGGAAGACACAGAATCTGAAGCAGGCTCCAAGCTCTGAGCTGTCAGCACAGAGCCTGACGTGGGGCTCAAACCCACGAACCATGAGATCATGACCTGAGCCAAAGCTGGTCACTTAACCAACTCAGCCACCCAGGTGCCCCTGAAGTGAAATCTTTTAAAGTATTAAAGAAAATCCTGGAAAAGCATCCTTCCAAAGCAAAGGAGACTAATATTGTAGTTAACTAAATGGAAATTCAATTAAAACTTAAAAAAAAAAGTGAAGGAGAAATAAAGACTTTCTCAAATGAACAAAACTGAATTCTATCACCAGTAGACCTGCCTTGCAAAAAATGTTAAAAGTTCTTCAGGCAGAAAAAAATTATATAGATCAGAAACTTGGACCTACATAAAGAAAAGTCGAATAGCATAGAAGGTAAAAGAAAATCTTCTGGCTCTTTCATTCTTAATTTATCTAAAAGAAATGTTTATTTAAAAAAATAATTGTATTAGGTGATTATACATATTAGGTGACTTTATAGCACATGCATGAGTAAAATGAATGACATGAATGTCACAAGAATGAGAGGGAGGACTTGGGAATACAGCTGACCCTTGAACACCACAGGTTTGAACTATGTGGGTCTAGTTATATGGGTTTTTTTTTCCAATAAATACAGTACAATACTATAAATTATTTTCTCTTCCTCATAATTTTCTTAGTAACTTTTCTCTAGCTTACTTTCCTATAAAAATATAGTATATAATACATATAACTTAAAAATATGTGTTAATGAAGGGTTTACATTCAGTAAGGCTTCCAGTTAATAACAGGCTATTAGTAGTTAAGTTTGGGGAGAATTTAAAGTTACAGGTGGATTTTCAACTTCACAATATTTGATACCCCTAACTTCCATATTGTTCAAGGGTCAACTGTATAGTTACAAAGTTCCTTGCACTTGGGGCGCCTAGGTGGCTCAGTTGGTTGGGCGTCTGACTTCGGCTCAGGTCATGATCTCACAGTCCGTGGGTTCGAGCCCCGCGTCAGGCTCTGTGCTGACAGCTCAGAGCCTGAAGCCTGCTTCTGATTCTGTGTCTCCCTCTCTCTCTGCCCCTCCCCCACTCGCTCGCGCGCTCTCTCTCTCTCTCTGTCTCTCAAAAATAAAATAAAGACCAAAAAAAATTTTTTTTAAAGTTCCTTGCACTTTATCCCAGGCACTATAGAGATTTTTGAGACTGAACTCCGATTATTTGAAAATATATATTGTATAGGTGCCTGGGTGGCTCAGTCAATTAAGCATCCAACTTCAGCTTGGGTGATGATCTCATAGTTCTTGAGTTCGAGCTCCGCATCAGGCTCCATGCTGACAGCTTGGAGTCTGGAACCTGCTTTGGATTCTGTGTCTGTGTGTGTGTGTCTTTCTCTGCCCCTCCCTTGCTTGTGCTCTCTCTCAAAAATAAAAAATATATATATTTAAAAAGTTAGAAAAAAAAGAATAAAAAAATATATATTGTAAACTCTAGAGTAATACCAATTTTCTTTTTACAAGGATAAATCATACAGTAAGAGTGAACAATATGGAAACATACAAAATGCTCAATGAAAAACAGAAGTCCAGAAGAGAAAAAAAGAAACAGAGCAAATGGAATAAAAAAGTTACAAAAGCTGACTGATATTAATTCAACTATATAAATAATCGATTATGTGTAAATGGTCAAAACACAAAAATGGAAAAACAGGTTCCCACTGTAAAGTGGGAAAAAACACCAAGATCCCACTATATGTGCCTACAAGAAACTCATGTTAAATATAAACACTCAAATAGGTTAAAAGTAAAGCCAAAGTGTAAGAGTAGGAAATTCTAGGGGTCTATGTCTGCCCAGAAACTGAAAAAGCTGGCAAAACCCGTCAGAATCAGCCTGATAGTAACTCTGAAAGATAGTCAAAGGATACAAACAAGCAAATGCTTAGGGAGAGAGGTGAATTAAACACAGTAGGAGATCTGTGTGGCATCTTAACTAACCTGTTCACAATCACAAAAGCAAGGAAAACACTAAGGTACTAAGAATAACGGAAACAAGAGCTGCGAAAAAGCCATTTATTCAATTTACTGACATTCATAAAAGTGGTTTTAAATAAAGATCATGCTTAAGAATAGAAGTGAGCATGGTAAAGATGGCATTTTCCCCAATATTATCTATAAAATTAATAAAATTCCAGTAACAGTTCAAAACACATTTTTCATTCAACTTGTCAAGTCAATCTTCAAATTTATTTAAGATGACCTGAGAAAAGTGAGATTAAAAAAAGGAACATGGAAATGGTAAGCTACAATAAGAGGGATGGCATGAATATACACATATCAAGCATAATTGCTCATGTTAAAAAAATGGAATGGAACCTCAAAAGACTAAAACATTTTTTAACGTTATTAATAGTAGAGAGAAACAAGGTGATAGAGGCACAAAAAGAATATAAACAAGACTTCTTTACCTTTTCTGACCACAATGCTATCAAACTAGAAATTCATCACAAGAAAACATCTGGAAAGACCACAAAGGCAGGGAGGTTAAACAACAGGGCACTAAACAATGAATGGGTGAACAAGGAAATCAAAGAAGGAATAAAGAAAAAAATACAGGGAAACAAATGAAAATGAAAACATGGCAGTTCAAAACCTCTGGGATGCAGCAAAAGCAGTCCTAAGAGGGAAGTAGATAGCAATACAGGCCTACCTTAAGAAGCTAGAAAACTCTGAAATAAATGACCCAACCTTACACCTAAGCAGCTAGAAAAAGGAAAACAAATGAAGCCTAAAGCCAGGAAATAATAAAGATTAGAGCAGAAATAAAATCACCTAGAAACTCTACTCCTGAAACCAATATTGCACTGTATATTAACTAACTAGAATTTAAATAAATAAAAATTAAAAACAAAAACCAAAAACCAAATGATAGATCAATGAAACCAGGAGCTGGTTCTTTGAAAAAATTTGTAAAATTATAAACCTCCAGACAGATGTGTCAAGAAAAAAAGAGAAAGGACCCAAATGAATAAAATCACAAATGAGAGAAATAACACCACAGAAATACAAATATGGATGAATAAATGAGCAAATAGAAGATACAGGAAGAAAGTCAAAGTAAAAAGTGGGTATTTCTGGATTTTTAAAATTGGAAATAGTAATATGAACTCATGAAGCCCATTCTGTTAAGAAAATACTTCCTGCTAAAACATTAATAAACATTGAAAACATGCCAAGTGAAGAAAGCCAGTCACAAAAGATGACATACTGTATGATTTCATTTATACAAAGTGTCTGGAACAGGCAAATTTGTAGAGACTGAAAGCTGATTACTGGGTTGATTAGACTGGGATGAGGGAGGGGAATAGGAGACTGATTGCTAATAGGTATTTCAGGACAGACAAAATGCTCTAAAATTACATTATGGTGATGGGTATACCTGTGAATATAGTAAAAAACAAACAAACACTGAATTATACACTTTATTTTTTATTTTGAGAGAGAGAGCGAGAGAGCATGAGCAGTGGAGGGTCAGAGAGAGAGGGAGACACAGAATCTGAAGCAGGCTGCAGGCTCTGAGCTGTCAGCACAGAGCCCAATGCGGGGCTCGAACCCACAAACCATGAGATCATGACCTGAGCCGAAGCCGGACGCTCAACCGACTGAGCCACCCAGGCACCCCTGAACTATACACTTTAAATGAATAACATATATCAAGCTATTAAAAACATAAGAGTGTATTTCCCAGTTCTGTCTACCAAAATGGAAAAAAAAAATCTATAAACAATGACCATGCCAGTAACAATAAGCACTATAACAGTGGTTTCAAAATATCATTTCCTAATAAAAGGAATCAGGGCACCATAAAGAAATGCCTGATTCCACGCCTAAGGCAGGAAATGTTCAAAATGATCTTGGAATAACCTTTCATACAGAAATGTAGGACACTATCAAAGACTTCCAGAGATGTGTTAAAAAGACTTGGAAGAATCTTGAAAAGATAACCAAAGATGGGAAAATTTGACCATCATTTGAGTCACATCAAATATGCTAAAGTCTATTCATATATAACAGTAAAATAATTCCCCCTTTGGAAATGCTAAGGAACCAATTCAATATCCTGAAAACCTAGAAAGGGAAAGAATCAATATATTCTGCTTTTCCTATAAAATAAAATCTTCCCTCAAGTTAACCAAAGAGTTGATGAAGGAAATTTTTTCTTTTCAAAAATACTCCAGCCAATAAATGAAGAAGGAATGCAGAACTCAAATACCATTTATACCAAATACCATTTTGTAATCCCTACTGAAATATAGCTGATAAACTTCCATGTTTTCTTGAACTGGTACGGTGGTAACATGAGGGATTGTTCTATTTTGAAAACAAATGACAACTAAAGGAAAATACCCCACCTCTCTACCTTACTTTCTCTAGTATTTCAACCCAACAGCCCTTCAATGCCATCAGGAACTTCATTCATTCTACTAATTTTTCACTGTCCTTCATTCCTATCTTCACTTTTCTACTTCCCTGGCCTGACTGTGAACAATCAATATAATTAGTTCCTTGCCAACTTAGACACCCTTGCCTCACACTAGTCCTAATTAGTTCATGAAACCAACACTCTGGTTAAATCCAACTTCATCTATCCCTTTATTTCACTCCTTCTTCCTTTTAAAGAAAAACTTAAAGAATTATCTAGGATAGGTAACTCCAATTTTTTTTCTCCATTTCTCTCTTTAGCCCCATACTCCACTGAAACTGCTCTTCAAGGTCATCAATGACTTTCATGCTGCTAAAGTCAACATTCTTTTCTCAGTCCTCATTTCACTTGGCCTATCAGCAGCACTGACACTGTTCTTGTTAACATACATTTTTCCTTTGGTTTCCAGGGTATCAAACTCACCCAGTTTCCTTCTAATCATTCTAGCTAGTCCCTTTCAGTCCTTTGGGCTGGTCCTTCTCATTTCCCAGGCTTTGTTGGAGTGACCCAGAGATAAATCCTTTCCCTCTACCTTTTTCTATCTACCTTACCCTTTAAGCGATCTCATTCAGTCTGTTCACTTTAAACATCATCTACATACTGATAATCCCCAAATTTATGTCTCTAGCCTAGATGTTACATCATTCTTTAAAAAAATGTTTATTTTTTGAGAGAGAGGGAAAGAAAGCGTGCACACACAAGCGCATGTACACATGTGAGCACACAGACATGCCCCAAGCAGCAGGGGGCAGAGAGAGACAGAGAGAGAGAAATCCCAAGCAGCTGTGCTAACTTAACCAACTGGGCCACCCAGGCAGTCCTCTTAGATCCTTCTTTTGAACTTCATAGTTATATATCCCATTGCCAACTTATCACCTCCACGTGAGTGTTCAGTGGGCATCTCATGCTTCATGTACTATATTCCAAATGGAAATCGATCTCCCTATGCCAAGTCAGTTTTTCCTACTCTCTTTCCTTTCTCAGTTAATAACTCTGCTCTTCAAGTTTCCCAGATTGAAAAATACTGTGTCATCTTGTCACACTTATACTCCACAAAAGTTCCTTCATAAAACCCCACCAGCTCTATTTTACATTATATCCAATACATGACTACTTCTCACCATTTTTACTACTCTGTTCCAGTTGACGGGAAACTCACCATTTTTCCTACCTGTTCCAGGTGATGGACATCTTTTCCCCAGATTATTGTAAAGGTTCATAAATGGTCTCTTCTGCCCTCACCCACCCCCCATCCTTCCTCCTGTAGTTCTCATTAGAGCAGCCCAAGTGATCCTCTTACACTGTAGGCAAGATAGTATCACTCCCATGATCAAAACTCTCCAAACAGCTTCCCAGTCATTCACAGTAAAAGCCAAATCATAATATGGCCCATATTATGAACCTGATCTGCCCTCCTTCCCTCCAATTACCTCTCTTCTCTTATTCCCCACCAGTCCCCATCTCATTTGCTGTATTTCAGCCACACCTGCCTCTCTGCTGTAACAGGCATGTTCCCACCTCAGGACTTTTACAACTGTTGTTCACTCCGCCTGCAATCACATGCAAAGCTCCTTCAGATCTTTTGGTTTTTTATTATTTATTTTGAGAGAGAGAGATAGTACATAAGCGTTGAGTAGAAGAAGGGCAGAAGGAGAGGGAGAAAAAGGATCCCAAGCAGGCTTCACAATGCCAGCATGGAGGCTGACTCAGGACTCAAACCCACTAACCAGAGATCATGACTTCAGCTGAGAGAGAGCTGGATGCTCAACTAAGACACCCCGGCGCCGCACTTCCATCATTATCTTTATTATTACCTTTTTAAGATGCCTTCCCTAGCTACCCCATCTAAAACTCTAATTCCCTCCTCTCATTCTATATATCCTTCTGTTTTACTTTTTCTCTTACTAGTTTTCACTACTGAACGTATGCTATATTCAACTCACTCACCTCATTTATTATCTGGCTCACGACAATGTAAGTACCATGACAGCAGAGTTTCGCTTTTGTTCAGTGCTATATCCAGGCATCTAGAATCATTTGTCACATAAACAGCAATCAATAAAAGGAGTGCTGATGAATGAATGAATACCTGAAGAATCTAGAAAATAAATTTGAAAATAGAATACTGCTTCAGAAAAGTATTTTAGAAAACACATAATTCACAAAGATTTTTAAAATGCTTGACTTCAGTAGTAACCAAACTGCAAATTAAAGTCATTTTACATCTATGAGGTTAGCAAGGATTACTAATAGTGGACAACCCTTGGTGTATGATTATGCCAATAATACTGTAAATTATTGGAACCTTACAAGAGGATGATTGGATAGATTTAAGGAGTCTTTAACAACCACAAACATTTTGACCTTTCAGTTCCTCTTCTAGAAGCCTACCCCTTCGCCCCTCCCCCAAATTAGGAACTGCATTATAACATATGACAACTAATTGTGATAAACACATTGTTCATAATTGCAGTTGGAAAGAACAAATTACCCATCAACAGGAGTAAATGTATTAAAATACAGAGCATGAAAAACTTTAAAATGACAACATAAATGTATAAATACTTAAATGGGAAGACACTGTTGTTAAACGACAAAGGTAGTTACAGACCTGGATGTGCAGCGTTATAGCAATCTCTAAGCTTTTATGCACACATATAATACAGCAATGCATATATGTATTCACAGAGGAGTGGAACGATGGGGAGTAAACTTTGACAGTGGCTGGCAGAATCATGAGTGTTGTTTTCCATGACCTTTTCTGTAGGTCTCAAGTTGGGGCGGGGAGTGGGGGGCAAGGAGCATGAAGTTAGTATGCACACAAAACAACGTGGCTGATACACAAAAATAAACTTTAAGATAAACAAATACTAAAAGTGTTGGGGCTATTGATATTTCACCTAAAAACACATTTCCAATTATCATAACCAAAGAAATGAGGCACAAACCTAAACACACAAAACCGTGCTCCACCTTCCAACCACCGAGGTTATCATGCACTCACGATCCCACATTCGCGCACGTTCGCACCCACTCATACTGAAACGTAAAAGGCAAAGCACCCCACAAAAGTCCGCTTACACACACGTTCTCACGGCCACACTCAGTCACAGACAAATGTCTGGCAAACAGTTCCATCACGCGCCACTCCCACGGCCTCAGGGAACCACCCGTACGGGCACAGCCCTGCCGGCATCCTCCTCCAACACAGGCGCGGGGTCCGCAGGCCCCTACTCCCAACCAGCACAAAGGGTCCAGGACCCAGAGCTCGCGGCCTCCCGAGGACTCACCCACCAGCCCGCGAACACAGGTCCAATCCCACAACTCAGCGCCGCCCAAGTGGCACAACCGGTGCGGGACGAGTCGGAGGCGCCTGTAAGGTCAGCGTCGGCTGTGACTTAGGGCGGCACTGGCCTCGGTCCGTTAGACGCCGGACAACACTTCCCAGAGGCCCCCGCGGCTCACGGCGGGGCGGGCCCTCTTTCTTGTTGGCCGAGTAGCTGGAATAAGCTACAGCTGCGTTTAAGGGCGCCCAGATCTGCCCAGGAGGCACAACTGAGTTTTGCTGCAGCTGCTTCTCTTGAGCCCGGCGCTCCACTAGGAGCCTGGAAGGGCAACTTGGCGCTGAGAAGAATCTGAAAAGGTTGGCAACTTTTCAGGCAAGGACTACGTTTCCCAGAAGCCTTCACGGCCAAGTTTATTTTCTGCGCAAAGCCTCTTCCTCCTTACTGTTGGCTGGGTCTCCGGGTCCCGGTGTTATGTTGCCTGATCCGTGAAGGAAGCACTGCTGAGTGGGTTTAGTTCCGTCTTGTCCGGGCCCCGCACGGACTTCAGTGGGGTGAAGGCGGGGCAAGGTCAGGAGCCTCAAGCTCCTGGCAGGCACGCAGAAAAGAGAGGAGTGGTGGTGTGTGTAGGAGATTTAGGCCGTGGAACAAGGGGTAGGGGGTCTATGGAGTCGAGAGTCTCTGAGGTCCAGTGACTGAGGGTCGTGCGATTTTGCGACCATTTGTATGACCATGGTCTCGTTGTATGTTCTTGTGACCGTTTGATTCTGACCCTGCAGTTTTTTCAGATACTGTGTGCTTGTGTCAATTCTTTGTGTGTTTCTGCTTTTCGGATCCGAGTCTGTTACAATATTGAAAGTTACAAGGTTGCGCCTATAAACCATAGTAACCAAGATATTAAATGGGAGGAATTTTAGAGGTTTGTGAATCTATATAACTGAAACACCCATGCATTTTTATTGTTACTCCACTACTGCCCTAATGATTTTTCCTTTTTTTCAGTATCTCATATGGGTTCGGCTCTGACTTGAGAAGAATTAAAACACCATTGATAATGAAAGTTGAAGACTGCAATAATTCTGCAGAAGAGACTAAAATGGAGAAAATACCTATGAAAACACTAGCCCAATGCTTTTCTACTGTGATATGCTGACAATGAGAACAAAATGCTTCAAACTACAGCATGCTAAATATCAGGAACTTGTAGTTGTTGAAAATTATCAGAGAAGCTTCTGACTCATAAGCTTACCATCAAGCTATATAAAGCCAATAGAACTATGATACCTGTAGGATGCAATAGAAGGTGACTTCCTTTCACTAGATCATTTAATGGGCACTGTTTCAGAGTAATGTGAATCTGTTTCTGGAAAGGGACAAGAGACTCCCAAACACTACTTAAAAGAGAACATGCCCCCCCTAAATAAGTTTGGCTTGTATTTTGTCTTTACCCATAGCAATTTTCTTCTGTCTACTGTAAGAATTATTTTTGCTATCATTTTGTTAAGAGATGATAAAAAAACAGAGTTGCTTGTTCTATGTCAGTCCAGCTTCATGATTTTTTATACTTGGAGATTTGTCTAGATTTCCTTTTATTTCTGTTACCTTTGCTTTATATATTTTGAAGCTCTTTTATTGGATATTTTGAGTTTGAGTTGTGATAATTTCCTGTTGGACCAGTCCTGTTGGAATTTACTCTTTATAATAATTGTTTTAAAAAATCTTGGTCTATTTTGATATTACTATAGTTTCACTATCCTTTTGGTTAGTGCATTGTTTATCTCTTTCTATCCTTTTGTTCCTAATCTGTTTTATTTTTTTCTTATTTTTTAATGCTTTTTATTTATTTTTGAGAGACAGAGAGAGACAGCGCGAGCAGGGGAGGATCAGAGAGAGAGGGAGACACAGAATCTGAAACAGGCTCCAGGCTCTGAGCTAGCTGTCAGCACAGAGCCCGACGCAGGGCTCAAACCCATGAACCGTGAGATCTGACCTGAGCGGAAGCCAGCCGGACGCTTAACCGACTGAGCCACCCAGGCACCCCTAATCTATTTTATTTTTAAAGTGTGTCTGTTATTAAACAGCATTATTATCAAATCCATAGTTTGATATATTTAGTGAATTTACATTTAATGTAATTGGATTTTGGTCTACCACCTTAGAATGCATTTTCTTTTTGGGCTAGCTTTTTAAATTTTTAAAATTTTAATTTTGAGATAATTATAGATTTGCATGCAGTTGTAAGAAATAATTCAGAGATCCCATGTGCCCTTTATCCAGTTTCCTCCAATGGTAGCATCTTCCAAAATTATATATAATGTCACAGCCTGGATACATTGATACTGTCAAGGCTTAGAATATTTACATCATCACAAAGATAGTTCATGTGTTCTTTTGTAGCCACAGCCTCTACCCTTCTTCCCAAAGCCCCTGGTTTAAGGCCCCACAACCCTAATCTGTTCTCCCATCTCTGTAATTTTACTTTTCAAGAATATATAAATGGAATAATAAAATTTGTAATTTAGGAATTGGCTTTTTCATGCAGCACAATTCCCTGGAAATTCATATATGTTGTTACATGTGTAAATAATTCATTCATTTTTATTATTGAATGGTATTCCATGTAGACATACTACACATTGTTTAGTCACATGTGTTGTTTCCAACTTTTGGCGGTTATAACTAAAGATGCTGTACACATTCATGTACAGTTTTTTGTGTGAACATAAATTTTCACTTCTTCTAGGTAAACACCTAGGAAAGATTTTAGAAGGAATTTGGTGTTTCTAATACAATTTTGGAGGTTCCATTGGATTTTCTACATTAGATGATCATGTAACCTATGAAAAAAGACATTGGTACCTTTCTCCATCTGTTGTGAATTGTGATACCCATTTCTTTTCCAATATGCAGGTACCACCCACAAAATCTGGTTGGGATGTTGAGACTCTTGATGTCATATGTTCCACCAAGAGGGTAGGAAAAGTTTTATTGCTCATATAATGAAGCTTCCTAGGAAAAGCAGGATGGTCTTCTCAAGAAAGTCTGCAAATTGTTTGCAAGAGTAAGGAAAGGAAATTGGCAGAGAGGGTTTTTTTTTTTTTTAAATGTTTATGTTCTTGAGACAGAACAGAAGAACGGGGGTGGGTTGGGTGGGCCAGGGGACCTCTGTGTTTGTGGGATTAAAGTTGGTATGAAATACTTTGTTATCCTTTTAATATTTGTAGAATCTGTAGAGATGTCACTTCTTTCATTCCTGATATGGATAGTTTATGTGATTTCCCTTTCTTTCGTCATCAGTCTGGCTAGTTTTATCATATATATTAATCTCAAAGAATCACTTTTTGGTTCTATTGATTTATTTGTCAGTTTTCTATTTTATTGATTTCTGCTCTGCTCTTCATTATTTCCTTTACTTACACTGTGTCTTATTTGGTCTTATTTTTCTAGTATGTCAAAATGGAAAAGTCCTTGATTTGAGACTTTGGTTTCTTCTTTGCTAATATAGTATTTGGTTCTATAAATTTCTCCCTGAATACTGCTTCAGTGGCATTCTATAATTTTTATATAGCTTTTCTTTTGGTTCAATATGCTTTCTAATTTCTTTTTTGATTTCTTCTTCAATCCATGGGTTATTTAGAAATGTATATTTTTCAGGGGTGCTTTGGTGGCTCAGTCAGTTAAGCATCTGAATTCTGACTGTGGTTCAGGTCATGATCTCATGGTTCTTGAGTTTAGGCCCCACATGGGGCTGTCTGCTGTTAACACAGAGCCTGCTTTGATTCCTCTGTCCACCCCTCTCTGTCCACCCTCCTCCGCCCCTGCCTGCACATTCTCTCTCAAAAATAAACATTGAAAATATTTTTAATGTATATGTTTCCAAATATTAGAGAATTATCCATATATTTTTCAGTTATTGATTTCTAAGTCAATTTCATTGTGGAAAGCAGTTTGTTTTCTGGTCCAGTATATGTTCTACCCTTGTAAATGCTCCATGTACATTGGAAAAACAGTGTGTTCTTTTTTTTTTTTACTACTGTGCTCTGTAAATGTCAATTAGCTCAATGTCTGTCTTTCTTAAATCTTCTATGTTTTAGCTTATTTTTTGTCTAGCAGTTACTGAGAGTGGTATTGGAATCTCTGACTTACCATTGTGGATTTTTCTCTTCTTCCAGTTTTATCAGTTTCATGTATTTTGAAACGATTGTTAAGTGCATAAACATTTACAATTGTTATTTCCTCTTGATGAGCTGAGCACTTTAGTATTATGAAATGATCTTTATCCCTATTTTTTGTTCTGAAATCTACTTTGTAGCTATCAATGCACTTACTGCAGTTTTTTTTTTTTTACAGCTCTATTGAGATATAAGTCACATGTCATACAATCCACCCATTTAAAGTGTACACTTCCATTTTTGGTATATTACATTATTAAAATTTTATATTACCATAAAAGGTATAACACAAAATTTCCCACTTTAAGAATTTTTAAGTGTACAATTCAGTGGCATTAAATATATTTACAATGTTATACAATCACCAATACTATCTATTTCCAAAATTCTTATCAACTGAAATGAAAACTCTCTAATCACTAAGCACTCTAGACAATCAGCTTTCAATTTCTCCCTCCCCGCATCCTCTGGTAACTTATTTTCTTCCTCTATGAATTTGTCTAATCCAAATATTTCATATAAGCAGAATACAATATTTGTCCTTTTGTGTATATTTAGTTCCCTTTGCATATTTTTTCAAGATTCATCCATGTAGTACCATATTATCAGAATTTTATTCCTTTTTATGGCTGAGTTACATTCCATGTATATATGTACTATATTTTGTTTGGCCATTCATCTGTTGATGGACACTTGGGTTGTTTCCACCTAGTGGCTATTTTGAAAAATGCTGTAATGAACATTAGAATACAAATATTTGTTCAAGCCCCTGCTTTCATTTTCTTTAGGAGTGGAATTGCTGGGTATATGGTAAACTATGCTAAGCTTTTGAAGAATTGCCAAACTGTTTTCTTTTAGAAAATATTTTTAACATTTACTCATTTTTGAGAGACTGAGACAGAGCACATGCAGAAGAGGGGCAGAGAGAGAGAGGGAGACACAGAATCTGAAACAGCTCCAGGCTCTGAGCTGTCAGCACAGAGCCCGTTGCGGGGCTCAAACCCAGGAACCATGAGATCATGACCTGAGCTGAAATCAAGAGTTGGACGCTTAATTGACTGAGGCACTCAGCCTGGTTTTCATTTTGATGAAGTCCAATACATCCGTTTTTTCCTTTGGTTGGTTGTGCTTTTGGTGTTGTAGCTAAGAATCCATTGCCAAAGTTCATTCCAGCTTTCTTTACACAGCATTAGCATGGTGTATCTTTTTCCATCTTTGTACCTTTAACCTATTGGCGGAGTTATATTTAATTTCTCATTGGCAGTATATGGTTGAGTCATGCCTTTTTTTTTTTTTATCCCATCTGATACTCTATTGTAGATTTTCACTCTTCCTCTTAATTGGATTTTCAGATAAGTTATATTTAATCCAATTACTGGTACAAACCTTCCATCTTGCAATTTGTTTCCCCTCTGTTGTTTGTTCCTTTCTCTTTCTGACTTCTTTTAGATTGTGTGATTTATGATAATTTATGATAACATTGTATCTCCCTTGTTGGATTATTAGCTACAACTTTTTGTTTTCTTAGTTTAGTAGCTATAGGGCTTAGAGTATACATCTTACACTTATAGTGTTTGTTGAGGTGATATTACTTCACACAGAATGGAGGAAACTTACAATAGTTTATTTCCATTGACTTCTCTTCTCCTGATCTTTGTGCTATTGTTGTCATATGACTTAAACACACATCCTAAACTACATCGCTTATATTCTTATTTAAACAGTAATTTGTCTTTTGGTGAGATTTAAATAATAAAAAGTGTCTTACATATCTACCCTGTATTTATTTTCTTTGATGCTCTTCATTCCTTGTGTAGATCCAGATTTTTATTTTTAAATGTTTATTTATTTTTGAGAGAGACTATGTACAAGTTGGGGAAGGGCAGAAAGGGAGGGGGACAGAGGATCTGAAGTGGGCTCTACACTGACAGCAGAGGACCCAATGCAGGGCTTGAACTCACAAACCATAAGATCATGACCTGAGCCAAAGTCAGATGCTTAACCAACTGAACCACCCAGGTGCCCCTGGATTCAGATTTCTACTTGTTATTCAATTATGTATGTAGGAACCCATGGGTAGCTCAGTTAAGCTTCCAACTCTTGGTTTCAGCTCAGGTCATTGTTTCATGGTTCTTGGTTTCACGGTTCTTCTCTGGGGGCATGGAGTCAGCTTGGGATTCTCTCTCTCTCCCTCCCTCTCTCTGCCCCTCTCTCAAAATAAACTTTTTTTTTTTAAAGAAAAAAACTACACATGTATTAAGCCTCTTGAGGTTACCCTTCTACTCAGTTTCTATTTGCTATTTTTAAAAGTGTATTTTGGAGGCACCTGGGTGGCTCAGTCAGTTGAGCTCCAGGCTTTGGCTCAGGTCATGATCTCAGGTTTGTGAGTTTGTGAGTTTGAGCCCCGCATCAGGCTCTGTGCTGACAGCTAGCTCAGAGCCTGGAACCTGCTTCAGATTCTGTGTCTCCTTCTCTCTCTGACCCTCCCCTGCTCACGTCCTCTGTTTCTCTCTCTCAAAAATAAATAAAACATTAAAAAAATTTTAAGTGTATTTTATGTCTATCTGAGCACCCCCAAGAGCATCTGGGACCCACGAGGTGCTCTCTACTTTGATACCAAAAGGAAAAATTCCACACACAGTCCACATCCTTTAATCTAATCCTCAGGATCTGTCACACACACTATCATATCACACTTCTAGTCCACTTTACACCAGTCAGTCCCTTTCTATTATAGCACACAACACAATCTCACACATGGTCACAGAAACCAGCATGCCCATGCCAACACCCAGGGTTTTACACAGACACACAATGACAGAATTAGAGGGTCGTGGCACCACTCACAAAATTAGGTAACAGAACTTGTTCAAATTTAAACACCATTCTAAGGGAGTATAGAGTCAGATTAAGGTGGTCTGAGTGGTGTGATCAGGGAAGGCATTTCTGGAGATGTGACATTTGTATCTGGACAGAATAGGGAACTTTGGAGATAGCCGGCAGAAGCGCCGTTTTAGGTAGGGGGACACATTCGCACCCATCATCACCAAATCACAAGTTCGAGAACGGAATGCAAAGGGTGATACTTTCTACGCTGACCCCTTCCCTCTGGTCTTCGAGGTAACCCATTCCCGAAGCAGAAGGGCCCTAGGGAAGGCGGGACCCGCGCAATCCCTCCTCTCCCTAGCCCACACACTTTTCGGGTGCCCCGGCACAACCATTGGTGCTCGCCCCTCGCTCGGTTCGTGGGGGCGCGCGCACCCGAACCGCACACCCTGCGGCTTCTCGGCTCCTAAGTTCTGCGCCTGATCGCTAAGGGAGGTGGACGGAGCACTTGTGCCCGCGCACTTCACCCCCAGTCCGTCTAGCTGACGCTCTACCCCGTTCCCCTGGCGGCCCCAGGTTCCGAGGTGAAATCTGAGCTCCCTCTACAGGGCCAGGAAGAAGTCGGCGCGGGTGGACCCCGGCTGAGGGGCGGTGTTGCCAATCCCCCCGGCGGAGACGCGCCCGTGCAGTCGGACTCCGCAGCGCCGCTTTTTCTGGTCTGGACTACATTTCCCAGTGGCCCCTGCGATTACTGGGCCGGCGGCCCCTTTGTGTCCTCCGGAGGCCCAGTCGCTTCTTTCCGGGCCCGCGGGGGTAGGTTCCATCAGACTCTTAGGGCGGGAGGTGGGCCGGAGTAGAGATTGCCAGAGCACTCCGGGAGGGGACGGGATCTTCCCGCAATTGACTTCTGCAGGTAGGGAATGGGCTGAGGTTGGTCACCCGGACGTGGGTTTCCGGGCCTCGGCGTGACGCTAGGTACGAGATCGTGGTGGGATGTCATACAGTGTGAGACTGTCATCCGATGTGCCTGTGCACGTCGTGTCTGTGACTGTGGTGCGAATGAGTCGATGGCTGGTGCTATAGAGCGTGAGACTGTGAGTGGAGGTGGGAGGGTATGGTGTCCCCCGTTTGTCCCAGTTCCCTCGGCCTCCTGTGACTCGGGTTGTGAGTGTGAACGTCGGTCGAGATACCTAGTGTTTGAGACTTCGGGCTTTGGGAGAGCGTGACGGTCGTGGCCGCTGACTGTTCTGTGTGTAAGACGGTGGTTGGCGCTATAGTTTTTAAGAATGAGTATGTGGGGGGACTAATTGAGACTATGAAGCCAGCCAGGTGATGCCCGCGTGCCACCAAGTCTCAGAACTACAGGCCTGCTGGAAAGGAGAAAGAAAGAGTGTGGAGCAAGAAGACCTTTATTTGATCTTGGTACTGTTAGTCATTAGTTGTGTGTCTTTATGTAAATGATTACATTCCTCAGAGTCTTTATTTGTAAAAATCGAGAAAATCTACTGTTAAAATAATAAGGAAGTATTTAGTCATGGGTTAACATGTATGCAAACAAATTTCTAGGTCTCCAGTATGCTTTCTCTCTATTGGAAGGAAGGGTGCAAGAGGAGGAAAGAGACCTGAAAAATTCTAGGCTGGTGATTCTGGATGCTATAGGGAAACCCTAGCTTTTCATGTTCTCTTCCCCATCTCAGTCATCCAAGGACACTGCCATTTCCCAAGAGAAGAGCCAAGAGTAAGAAAGAATGGCTGTTGGACTTCTTAAAGCCATGTACCAGGTGAGCTGGTGTTTTCTATTTCCTGAAATATTTTCCTGCTTTTCAAATGTCAAAGCAGACATGAACTTTACTTATGCTGACACTTTACTGGGTAAATAATCTCATGTCACTTATTAAAACTCTTCAGCAGTTGATTCCCACCTCATTCAGGGTACATGCTTAAGTCCTTCCTGGCCTGCGAGACCATACATAATCTGGTCCCTGAGTATCCTTCTGGCCTCATCCTGTCATTCTGTAACTCACTCACTAGCTAGCTTCCTTGTCGTGAAGGGAGTACATTCTTTTTTTTTTTTTTAAACTGAATACATTCTTAACTCAGGGCCTTTCACTTGCTGTTTCCTCTACCTGGAATGCTGTTCCCCAAGATACAGACCAACTTCTTCATTGTAGTCTCTGCCCAAATATTATGAAGTACATATTAAGTAAGAGGGCTTAGTCCTCGGTCTTCTATTGTCTTTTCTCGACCTACACTTACACCTTGGAGAGCTCATTCTGTCTCATAGCTTTAAATGCCATCTACAGGCCGACAACCACCAAAGTACTACAGCCCAGTCCTCTTTCCTGAAATCCAGACTTGTGTATCCAACTAACTAGACTTAACATCTTCATTTAGTTATATAACAGATACCTCAAGCTCAAATATCCCAAACTTGGTGAACCAAGCCATTGTAAGTTGCAGACATAGAAGTGACATATCTAATTTAATAAAATCACTCTGGCTGCTATTGAGAATAAACTGAATGGGACAAGGATAGAAAGAAGGAATGAGTTTCTCTCCCTATCTCAGATCCTTAACCTAAAAGTCCCCCATCATGAAGTTCTGTTTGTTCTCTGTTCACAATATATCCAGAAGGTGACGGCTCTTACTACCACTGCCGCTTCCATTCTGGTCTGAGCTGTCGTCTCACCTAGATCACTGCTATAGTCGCCTAACTTCTCTGTCTACCTCCACCCTTCCTCTCTTTTAGTCTATTCTCAACAGAGCAGTCAAAGCGATTCTGTTACACATGTCCTGTTATGTGATTCTTCATGGCAGGAACAGAAATTACGGAAAATATAGACAACAGGAATAAAACAAATGGGTAGTAACTGAAAGATAAACTGGTCAACAAGATTAATTTTAATTTTTAATGTTTGTTTATTTTGAGAGAGAGAGTACATGTACAAGTGAGTTGGGGAGGGACTGAGAGACGAGAGAGAGAGAGAGAGAGAGAGAGAGAGAGAGAGAGAGAGAGAATCCCAAACAGCTCCATGTTCAGCACGGAGCCCAAAATGGGGCTCTGTCCCATGACCATGAGATCACGACCTGAGCTAAAACCAAGAGTGGGTTGCTCAACCAACTGAACCACCCAGGCGCCCCAACAACAAGGTTTTTGAAAGATAGGTTTGTATCTGTATGCTGATGTTCAAGATTCAGTAGGAAAGGAAATCTGAAGATGAAGAGAAGCAAAGGGGATTACTGGAACATTGCTTGAGTAGGTCAGAGGAGCTGAGGTCTAGCGGACAAGTGGAAGGGTTGGCCTTTGCTAGGAGAGTGGGTGTTCATGTAGAGTAGTAATAGGAGCAGGTTAGAATATGCAGGAAAGATGCAGAAAGATGTGTAGATGTTGTGGGAGTTTCTGGAAATTCTCTTTGAATGGCTTTTGTTTTTCCAGTGAAACAGCAAGATCATTAGTAAGGATGAGGAAAGAGATAATGAAGACTTGAGGAGGGAGGGAAAAGTATGTAATGGTCACTTAGGAGAATGGGGAAATGAATGGTCTAGAGAAATGTATAATATAGTTAGCATTTTGGTCCACTTGAGATTCGTGTCATGAATTTAAAGTAAGAGCAGCCAGCGAGGCTCAGCTGTTCCAGGTACAGAAATGGAGTACGCTAGGGTGGTTGTGGTTTAACAAGCCGTGTGGAAGTTGAGGGCACATCCATAACGATGGTTGTGGCAAGTGAGGGAATGTGGGGCTGAGAAACAGTGAAAATGTGGTAAGTAGAATGTGATGTGTAGATTCTGGTGGGGTCAAAGAATTGTCCTAATTGGGGTACTGGAGGGCAGAAGTTGGAATAGAGGAGGAAGAAGTCCGAGTAGGCGAGTTGAGATTATGCAGGGTTTGCTACTTACCGGTAATGACAAAGTCTGGGGCATGGCAGAGGGAGTGAATGACTGTAGAAGTTCGGAGGACAAGACTACTGGAGGAGAGAGTCGACCCAGAACTGAGAGCCCTGGATGCTGGGAGGACTGTTTCTAAGACCTTGAAGTGACCAGAGATTATATATGAGAGGAGCAGTGTTGGAGAGAGTGACAGTGAGTCAGGTGCTGCGCTGTTCAAGGAGTGACAGAGCCTGGTATCTCCCAGGAATTGGTAGGTAACTGAAAGAGTCTGATTTCATGAATGTTTAAAACTAGTATCTTTTAGGAAGATGGGAGGGGTAATAGTCTAGAAACAAATGTAAGTAGCAAAGAGGTCTCCAGGTGCTGTGGTACAAGAAGTACAGGAAATAAGACAGTCACCACGTGACAGGGCTTCATGGGGAAGTAATCAGTCCTCTCAGCTGGGAGCCATATTTCTATGAAGGCAAACAGATGAAGGGAACTGTTGACGTTCTTCATACTGGCTTGATTATAATTATGACTGGATTGTAAAACCAAGTATTTGGTTAGAGGTCAAATTTATTTTCATTTATTTTTTTAAATTTCAGTGTAGTTAACGTACAGTGCTTAGTTTCAGGTGTATAGTGTAGTGATTCAACCATTCCACACATTACTCAGTGCTCGTCACGGCAAGTACACTCCTAATCCCTTCACCCATTTCCCCTATCCGCCCCCCCCACCTCCCCCCATAACCATCTTTTTGCTTTCTATTGTTAAGAATCTGTTTTTCCTTAAGAGACTCTTAAATACAGGGAACAAACTGAAGGTTGCTGGAGGGTAATGGGTGGAGGGACCCGGTAAGTGGGTGATGGCATTAAGGAAGGCATTTGTTGGGATGAACACTGGGTGTTATATGTAAATGATGAATCACTAAATTTTACTCCTGAAATCATTATTACACTATATGTTACCTAACTTGGATTTAAATAAATAAAATAAAATAAAAGAATATGGTTTTTGGTTTGTCTTTTTCCTTTTGTTTGTTTGCTTTGTTTCTTAAATTTCACGTATGAGTGAAATCATATGGTATTTATCTTTCTCTGATGACTGGCTTATTTTGCTTAGTATTGTACTCTCTAGATTTATCATGTTGCTGCACATGCAAGACTTCACTCTTTTCATAGCTGAATAATATTCCATTGTATATGTAGAGGTCAAAAATTTTAAGAGATCATTTGTTACAAGTCAGATATTTGAAAGTAGTACTTTAAGCTCATTATGTTAATGTTGTCATTATTTTCATTAAATTTCATTAAAAGAATTATTGAGGGGTACCTGGATGTCTTTGTTAGTTGAGTGTCTGACTATTAATTTTGCTTCGGGCCATGAACCCAAGTTATGTGATCGAACCCTTGTGGTAGGCTCTTCGTGGAGCCTGCTTAAGTTTCTCTCTCTCTCTCTCTCTCTCTCTCTCTCTCTGTCTCTCCCCTGCTCCTGTGCTCTCTCTCTAAAATAAAAAATAAGAAACAGAATCATTGAAAAAATGTATGTCCTATATTAAAAAATAGTTATACATTTATTACATATTTATATAAGGTAAGGACAATATTTCTGGAAGCATATGTGCAACATTCAAGGACTATTATTGTTGGTAGGGCAGAGATAAGGAATCTCACAAACTACTTCATGTAATTAAATAAGAAAAAATTACTGGAGTGTTGTAAAATACTCCAATAATTTTTATTCTGTAGAGACAGTTTAACTATGCCAAAATTGTATTGAGTGCCCAATAAAAGTTTTTTCTTGCCTTGACAGATTTGCCTGTTTTAATTTTGTAAAAAGAAATTATATATGATACATATTACATATATACATATGAGTGTATACATACATGCACACAAACATGTATGTTAGTTCTCATCAGCACGTGGTCACATAAATAGAAATCTGGAATCCAGCTTAATCACAGCATAGCCCAAGTTTCTAAGAACTTTGCCCACTCCCTGTAGGTAGAACCAGTATTATAAGCAGAACACCCATTTATTTACACACAATTTTAAGTACTCTGGATTAAAGTATTTGAATTTTAATGGAATTGGTGATTTGCTCTGCTTGGTCTAGCACAATTTTCAGAGATATAGCAAGCATTTTCTGGTCTTATTTTTGTGCCATGGAGAACAATAAAGGAGGGTTAGGGAAAGAGAGAACAGGGGTAAGAGTTGAATGATCTGAGAAGCACAAAAGGCCTGAAGGGGACACGCCTGACATATAGTTGGGGATTTAACACTGGGGAGAGCCCGGTGTGCTCGGGGAAGAGCAAACAAGGTGCGTATGTTAAGAGATGAGCTTATTTCACTTCATTGATTGATTTCATTTCAGGAGTTGGTGACCTTCGGAGATGTGGCTGTGGACTTCTCCCGAGAAGAGTGGGACTGTCTAAATTCTTCTCAAAGGCATCTGTATAGTAATGTGATGTTGGAGAACTACAGGATCTTGGTGTCCCTCGGTAAGAATATCTTCTCTTTCCAAAATGAGCTTCTACTCATAAGGGCCTCTTTGCTACCACCACTGTGAATCTTTGGGTAGCATCCTCAGTGCTTTGCAGAATGTCTGTTGCTGTGCCAAAGCAACGGTTCAATATTTGTGGAGTTGCCAGTGGGTGGGTCTACTGGTGGTGCGGTTGGAAGCTCCGGCTTTCTTGTACTTTGAATACATGTCTTTACCCATTTGTCTCCAGCTTATTGTAAGCTCCCTCTTACCTGGTGATCAGAGGATTGGTTATGAGTTCTGGGATATCCACCGCATAAACAAATTCTGTTTCTTTTCCATATATGCAGGACTTTGCTTTTCTAAGCCAAGCGTGATATTATTATTGGAACAAGGGAAAGAGCCCTGGATGGTGAAAAGAGAACTGGCAAAAGGCTTGTGCTCAGGTGAGTAAAGAGGAAATAGAAATAGCCAGCCGAGAACTTGGGCAGGTGACAGCTCAGCTGGACATAGAGGTGTCTCCCCTTCACTCTTCTTCATTGGCATGTTCTCAGTTGTTCTAGGTTTTACTAGACACTGGGGCCTTTTAGAGCATTTTCCCAAATTCCTTTTTCATTTTTTAATATTTATTTATTTTGAGAGAGAGAGAAAAAGAGCACACGCACAAGACCCTGGTGGGGGGGGGTGTTGGACAGAGAGAGGGAGAATGGATTCCGAGCAGGCCCTGCCCTTTCAGTGCAGAGCCTGACGTGGGGCTTGAGCTCACAAACTGTGAGACCGTAGCCTGATCCAAAACCAAGAGTTGGATGTGTAACTGACTGAGCCACCCAGGTGCCCCCAGATTTGTTGTTCTTAACTATCTCTCCTTTAATACTTTGCTTGTCTTTCTAAGACCTTATTTATCTATTCTCTGAATCCTTTCCCAGTTTTGTAAGTCTCTTCCAGTCTTTAAAAAATCTTTTCCTAACCTCATAAACTTTTGAACTTTACAGACAGCTCTAACTCAAGTGCCAGGTTCAGACCTTGACACTTCCAGGCAGTAGAATTTTGGGCAAGTTACTTAACCTTTCTGTAAAATAGGGTAATACTTTTAAAGTGCTTTAAGAGTTCCTTTCTCATATTGTGAATTCAAAGGCTGTTACTTGCTGCTATTGTAGTCGTAGTGAATCTCCAAATGCCTCATTGTTTTCTCAATGGTCAGTTCATTCATTGTTTCATCATATTTATTGAATTAAAAACTATTCTTTAATGTTTATTTAGTTTTGAGAGACAGAGAGAGAGGGTGAGTGTGAGTGGGGGAGGAGCAGAGAGAGAGAGAGAGAGGTGGGGGTGGGGTGGACACAGAATCTGAAGCAGAGCCTGACACAAGGCTGGAACTCATGGACCATGAGGCTGACCTGAGCTGAAGTCGGATGCTCAACCAACTGAGCTACCCAGGTGCGCCAACGTTTGTTGAATTTTTAGACAGAGTACATACAAGATGTTAGAGTACTACACATTTGCATAAATAATCACACAATTGACAGACCAGTAGCAGAGATATAGTTTTAGCTATAAATGGCATATTTCAAAAGAAAGGTGATAAAAGAATGCTCAAAGAGGTGAAAGGCCAAGATCATGGTCTCTGACAAAAACACAGGTCAGGAGCACCAGGGTGGCTCATTCAGTTAAGCGTCTGACTTTGGCTCAGGTCATGATCCTACAGCTGGTGAGTTCAAACCCCACCTTGGGCTCTGTGCTGACAGCTCAGAACCTGGAGCCTGCTTTGGTTTCTATGTCTTCCTCTCTCTGTGCCCCAACCCCACTCCTGCTGTCTCTCAAAAATAAATAAACATTAAAAAAAATTTAAAAAAGAAAAACCCCACTGGTCAGAAGCTAGAAAACATTTCAGAGAGAAAAGACTGAAGAGTTTAGGTTTGTGGCATAGGAAGGACTTTTAGGGGCTCCTGGATGGCTCAGTCTGTTAAGCGTCCAACTCTTGGTTTTGTCTGGAGTCATGATCTGGCGAAACCTCATGGCTTTGAGCCCTGCATCGGGCTCTGGTGGTAGCCGTGAGGGGCCTGCTTGGGATTCTCTCCCAATCTCTCTGTCCCTCCCCTGCTCACACTGTCTCTGTCTCTCTCAAAATACATAAATAAAAACTTAAAAAAAAAAAGGAAGGATTTTTAGATAGACTAGGCAGCATTAAGGTAAAATGGAAGACTAAAGTTCAAAAGGAACTTAGGGACATTGTAAACATCTCCGTCAGCACCACTCTCCAACTCCCCCCGCCTCCACAACCTCCCTCAGGTCTTTTATGTCCTTGTTCAGTTTTTTAAGAAAAATGTTTGATGTGGAACTGTAGTTTCAAGGAATATGTGGTTAAGTTTTATTTATTATTATTACGTAAATCATATGGGAATGTATATTATATGTATATAGTTAAAATAAGAATAGAACAAAAACCTCTGTACATACTCCGTAGCTTAAGAAATAGAAAATTGTTGGGGCGCCTGCGTGGCTCAGTCGGTTAGGCCTCCAGCTTCGGCTCAGGTCATGATCTCACAGTTCGTGGGTTCGAGTTCCACGTCGGCCTCTGTGCTGACAGTTCAGAGCCTGGAGCCTGCTCCGGATTCTGTGTCTCCCTCTCTCTCTGACCCTTCCCTGTTCACACTCTCTTGTCTCTCAAAAATAAATTTAAAAATATTAAAAAAAAAAAGAAATAGAAAATTGTTGGGGTACTTGGCTGGCTCAGTAAAAAAAATAAAATCTTAAAAAAAAAAAAAGAAAATTGTCAATGGTATTATAGACCCATGAGGGCCCCTGCCTAATGGTATACACCATGCTCTACCCATGATCCATCCCCACCCCTCACAGGAGAAACCATTGTTCTACAATTCTGCTATGTTTTCTTGCCTTTTCTTTCTTTCTTCTTTTTTTCTTTCTTTCTTTCTTTTTTTTTTTTTTGAGTGAGAGAGAGAGATTTTAAGTAGGTTCCATGCTTAGCTCGTAGCCCTATTCAGGGTTTGACCTCACAACTGTGAGATCATGACTTGAGTCAAAGTCAAGAATTGGACGCTTAATTGACTAGGCCACCAGGCACCCCATTCTTGCCTTTTCTTTAATTGTACCATATACTGCTAAACAAAATATTATATTTTTGTGTTTTCAACTTTTACATGTGGAAATATATTGTGCATGTAATTCTGACTTTTTTTGAACTCAAAATTATATTCCTGAGATTCATCTATGTTAATTTTAATAGCTATGGTTTACTGAATTTGTGTCTGCTCAAATGTATTCTACTATGTAAACCACAGTTTATCCATTGAAGATCATTTTGTGCTATTATAAATGTTAACTGTTGTGAACCTTATATGTGGCTGTTGGTGCACAAATGCTAGAGTTTATATAGAGAGCATAACTAGGAATTTACTAAGTAATGCTATTTACTTTCCAAAGTGCTTGTATTAATTTACATTCCTCATTGCTCTACACTCAAAACTGACCAATTTAAAAAATTTTGACAATTTGATGAGCGTGAAATATTATCTCCTATACTTGCCGATGAATTTCTTTGATTACAAAATAAATTGGGCATCTTTTAGATTTGGATTTCCTCTTTTGTGAGGTGCCTGCTCAAGTCTTTTGCTCATTTTGGGGAAGGTTGTCTTTTATATATATGATTGTAGTTTATAATTTTGATTTTGATATTTTTAAGTAAACTTTGTATTCTAAAGTCATATAGATATTCTCAAATTGTCTTCTAAAGATTTTCCTTTCATATTTAGGGCTGTAATCCTTGAAACTGATTTTTGAGATTGAAGTAAGAATTTAATTTCTGTGCTTTAATGGAAAACCAAATGCCTGCAGTTACTAAAGAAGTGAACTCTCTTTGTTCATTGTTCAGAATATTACATGACTTGAGTTGAAATCAAGAATCGGGCACTTAATTGACTAAGTGTCTTAATGTATCAGGTTGTAGTATATTTATGGGTCTGATTTTGAGCTCTCTTCCATTTCATTGATCTCTATTTCCTTATGCCAGTACCACACTGTCTTAATTAAAATACTTCTATTATAAAATGGGATATCTGGGGGACCTGGGTGGCTCAGATAAGTGTCTGACTCTTGATTTCAGCTCAGGTGGTGATCTTAACAATTCGCAAGATGGAGCCCCATGTCTGGCTCTACACTGAGCATGGATCTGCCTGGGATTTTCCCCCTCTCTTTCTTTAAGTTAAAAAAAATTTTTTTAAAAGGGAGAAACAAACTTTTCCATGGATTTATCATCTTTTTAGTATTTTCAGTCATTTTTCTCTTCACTGATATGCTCTAATATATCTTTTTAAAAATTTCATTTCTCTTTATTATTTAATGCCTTCTACATTTATTTATGCTGTTCTCTTTTCTTAAGTTAAAAAAAATTTTTTTAGTGTTTATTATTTATTTTTGAGAGAGAGAGACAGAGCACAAGTGGGGGAGGGGCCGAGAGAGACACAGACAGAATCTGAAGCAGACTTCAGGCTTTGAGGTGTCAGCTCAGAGCCCAGCATGGGGCTCAGACCCACAAACTATGAGATCATGACCTGAGCCAAAGTCAGATGCTTAACCGACTAAGCCACCCAGGCACCTCTTTTTTGTAAGTTTTAAAGTCAGATAAATTCATTATTTTTGAGGCTTTTTTTTTTCTATTATGAGCACCTAAGACTATATATTTGTTATGTATATCTAATCATTTTATAATTTCCATTTATTTTTTCTGACCTATAATTAATTGGAATTTTTAAGTTCAAATTAAATTTTTTTTCTTTAACTGCATTGTGGTTAGAGAAGATGGTCTATGTAATTCAAATTTTTGAAACTTATTTTATGTGTTGGGGTTAAATGGTTGTTGTGTTCTAAAAAATATTTCCTGTTTCTGGTTGTGGAGTACACAACATTTGATATATGTACATTGGATTAAGCTCATTAATTTTGCTGATCAAATCTTCTGTGTCTTTATTGATTTAAAAAAAACTCTGAGGGGCACCTGGATGGCTCAGTTGGTTGAGCATCCAACTCTTGATTTTGTCTCAAGTCATGATTTCATGGTTTCATGAGTTCAAGCGCCATGTCAGGATCTGTGCACTGACTCTGTGGAGCCTGCTTGGGATTCCCTCTCTCTCCCTCTCTCTCTGGCCCTCTGCCATACATGCATACACTTTCTCTCTCAAAATAAATAAGTAAACATTAAAAAATTATTTTAAAAATTCTGATGATGAATATATACTTTTTGTAATTCTGACAATTGGTTACTTATGTTTTGAAAGTATTTTATTAGGTTCTATGTTTTTGGATTGTTTTATCTTTCTGGTAAATTCTTCTATATATTATTGTTACCCTCTTTACATCTAGTGACTTTTCTCTTAATTATTTTGCTTAATGTTAGTGTAAGTATATTAGTCCTCTTTTGTTAAATACTTACTTGGTGTGGTTTTCTATCCTTTTATTATCTTACTTTCTGTGTTTCTCTTGTAAACAGTATATATAGCTAAACATTTTTTATTCTGCTCTGATAATTTGTATGTTTTAACTAAATGATGGCAGTCAATAACATGTTTTGGTATTACTAATAGAATTGGACTTATTTCTATCATTTTATTTTCTTTTATAAATTCTTTTTCCATTTTTCTTATTTCTTGACTTTTTCTCCATCTGCTAATCTGAAAGTTATACAGTCTATTTCTATTCTTGTATTGATTAGCTTATAAAATTTAACATTTATGGGCACCTGGCCAGCTCAGTGAGCAGAGCCTTCAACTCTTGATCTTGGGGTTGTAAGTTAGAGTCCTACATTGGGTTAGCAATTACTTAAAAATAAAATCTTTAAAAAATTTTAACTTTTATAATCACCCTAACAAAGTCTAAAATTATTCTTTACCTTTATTTTTTCCTCCCTTAAAAGTATAAGAACCTTAGAATGTTTTAACTTCACTTACCTTCATTTTCTTCTTTTAATCCCATAAGTGATTATTTTGTTTTATAAAGTTACAAAAGTAGACTATTATTTTTGGTGTTGTTTAGATTTGCCTACATTTCATTTTCTTCATTCACCATTCTTTTCCATATGCCAGAAAATTTTCTTTTATCAAATCCTTTATCAATAAATACACTACTTATATAAACTATTTTGTTGTTATTATTCATTTGTTTTATATATTTATTTTGATACCATGCATGTAAGAATCTTTATATATAAGCACTAATAAGTTGACAGTTATTTTTCTCAGTACCTTAAAGATAATACTCTATACTTTTCTGGCTTCTGTTGTTGCTATTGAGAAGTCAGTTCTCATTAATATTTTCTTCTTTGCTTCTTTTAAAAACTACCTTCTCTTTGTTCATGTTACTCTATATTTTCACTATGGTGTATCTAAATGTAATTTTTTAAAGTTTATTTATTTTGAGACAGAGAGAGAGCAGGGGAAGGGGCAGAGAGAGAGAGGGAGAGAGAGAGAGAATCCAAAGCTGGCTCTGTACCATCAGTGTGGAGCCCTATGTGAGGCTCAAACTCACAAACTGTGAGATCATGATGTGAGCCAAAGTCAGATGCTTAACTGAATGAGCTACACAGGTGCCCCTAAATGTAAATTTCATTAAAAAATTTTTTTAATGTTTTTATTTATTTTGAATGAGAGAGAGAGACAGAGCATGAACAGGGGAAGGACAAAGAGAGAGAGAGATGTAGAATCTGAAGCAGGCTCCAGGCTCTGAGCTGTCAGCACAGAGCATGACATGGGGCTCAAACATGTGAACCATGAGATCATGACCTGGGCTGAGGTTAGACTCAACCAACTGAACCACCCAGGTGTCCCGTATTTCATTTTAATTGCTCTACTTAAGATTTATTCTGATTTTTGTATCTGAACATTCTGGTCTTAACAGTTTTTGGGTAATGACCAGTGGTTATTTCTTCACATATTACTACTCCCCTATTCTCTGTACTTTCTTTTCCTAAAACTCCAGTTAGATGTGCATTCAACCTTCTTTCTCATCTGGGTTAAACTGATGTTCTTAGCTTCAGTTGCCCCTTACTCAAAAGTACCTTCTGGAGTCTCTTTGACCTCTGGGAGTTTAACCTTAATTTCTTGCCAGCTTTGCAACACATCTAAAAAGATACTATCTTTTATGTAACATCTTAAGTTGTTACTTTGTTTGTTTGTTTTAATCTGTCTGGTTTGTCATTTTAACTAGTCTGCTGTATTGCTGGGCAGGGATCCCATGTACTGTGAAAGGATCTAGTTACTCACTACTATGTTGCTCTAATTTTATATCCATATATACTCCCTCTGAATGAGAAAGAATGCATCTACACCTTTTGGTAATGTGGTAGATTAAATATAATATCATCATGTGTTTTCTTAATTTACATTTCTTTCAACACATGAAATTGATTTTGTTACATGCATATTACCCAGTTATTTTTAAAATAGTCTCTTCACATAATTTGTCTTTTTAATGAACTATTGGTTCTTTTTACTTATCTATAAGGTCTCTTCCTTATTCAGGATTTTATTCTTTTGTCTCACATTAAAAATAGATTAAAATTTTTTAAAATTATGGTAAGAAACATATAATGAAATTTACTCTTAACTGTTTTTAAAGTACTGTCTCTTCAGTAGCATTAAGTACTTTCCTATTGTTGTGCTTCCACACCAGCACCTTGCCATAGAACGTGTTTTATCTTGTAAGACTGAAATCCTGACACATTAAACAGTAATTCTCCCTTCTCCCTTTCCCCAGTCTCTGGTAACCATCGTTC
>NC_043715.1:43903785-43904850 GCF_006229205.1 Suricata suricatta | reverse complement strand
AAAAATATATATATATAAAAGGGGGTCGGAGACAACAAAGGACAGTAGACCGTTTAAAAGTGTATGACCAGTTTAGGGGAGAAGTAAGGATGAGATACAGGAGAATATATCTAGGTTGCAAGAAGATGAAAAAGCAAGGGAGAAAGGAGAAAGGAAAATAAGGAGTAAAATTTAAAAGAATTGAGTAAAGAAAAAGGAAAAAAGGTAATAATGACAAAGAAATAAATACAAAACAAGTGAAGAAAAAAAAAGAATTTTTTTATATATTAAAAAAAAAAGCGCTAGCAGCTACCCCTGGTGGATAGGCGTGATTTGATGTGGTAGGTCTTGGAGGCTGTTCTCAGAGGCCCCGCCCCTGCCTGAGGTGAAAGGTGCAGCAGGAGGTGAAGTGCGCACCTTGACAGACTCAATTGCGGAGTCCCCTCCCCCAATCAGGATCGCAATTGCAATGGGGGAAAGAAAAAAAACCACTGAGTCTCTCTTGGTTTCCGATAGCTTTTGCTCAAGGCGCTGTGCGCTGCTGGAAATGAGCTGGGAGCTCCTGCAGTCTAAGCGCGCGCCAAGGCCTCCACCCGCCACAGACTCCTTGTCAGGGGTCGCGTAAGTGTGGGCCCTATTTTTTCCTGTGGGCACCTGGGATTCGCGCAGTCAGTGCAGGGGGCGAGGTGCGCCGTGGAAATGCGTTCCGTGGTCCCGTTCCCAAAACCAAGTTTGAAGTGCTCGCCCCTGGCGTAGCGGCAGCCCCGGCCACGTTCTGCTGGGAAGTCCGCTCCCCTGGCACAGCCGCTTCTCGCAGCCGCAGCCGCCACTGATTCCCCACCAAGATGGCTTAGGGCTGGAAGCTGTTCCTTCCCTTGCACCACCCTGGTTCGGGATTCTGGCTACCCAGCAGTTATCTATGGAGTGGGTTTCTCTCTCCAAGCGCAGCCAAGCATTCTATACCTTTTCCCCAGAGACAGTACTATGAGCGTGTTCCTACTCTGTCTCTTCCTTTTGTCTCTCCTGCTCTGCGTGCTTGCCCCACGTTGGGCTGGGGATCTTGCCTCCCCTGCCAGTCCTGGGCTG
>NC_043715.1:43894769-43903685 GCF_006229205.1 Suricata suricatta | reverse complement strand
CCCTCACTCACTCAGGTATCCTTGAGGTTCTATTCTTTCTGGAGTCCGTATTTTCTCCTTCCGCTCTCGCAGATGAGAGTAATATCCTTCTCAATTCGATAAATGGGGTGGACGGAGTTTACAGAGCTCCCTTCCTCTCCGCCATCTTGGCTCCCTCTGGTTTTCTTTTCTGTTCCATTGATGTATGTGTCTGTTTTGGGGCCAGTACCATTTTGTCTTTATTACTACAGCATTGTAATATAATATGAAGTCTGGAATTGTAATGCCTCCAGCTTTGCTTTTCTTTTTCAAGATTAGTTTGGCTATTAAGGGTCTTTTGTGGTTCCAGATCTTAAAATTGTTTATTCTAGCTCTGTGAAAAATGCAATTGGTATTTCGATATGCATTAAATGTATAGATTGCTTTGAGTAGTATAGACATTTTAACAATATTTGTTCTTCCAATGCATTAAGTATGGAATGTTTTTCCATTTCTTTGTGTTGTCTTCAATTTCCTTCATCAGTGTTTTATAGTTTTTAGAGTATAGGTCTTTTCATCTCTTTGGCTACATTTATTCCTAGATATCTTATTGTTTTAGGTGCAGTTGTAAATGGGATTGATTCTTTGATTTCTTTCTGCTGCTTCATTATTGATGTATACAAATGCAACAGCTTTTTGTACATTGATTTTGTATCCTGTGACTTTACTGAATTCATGTATCAATTTTAGCAATTTTTTGGTGGAATCTTTTGGATTTTCTGTATAGAGTATCATGTCATCTACACATAGTAGATCTTTGCCAATTTGGATGCCTTTTATTTCTTGTGGTTTCTGATTGCTGTGGCTTGGACTTCCGGTACTATGTTAAATATCAGTGGTAAGAGTGTATGTCTCTGTCTTATTCCTCACTCTATTATAGAGGAAGAGTGCTCAGTTGTTCCTCAGTGAGAGTAAGAGTAGATATGGGTTTTTCCTATTTGTTGGCACTCTTATCAAAAGTCATTTGACTATATATGTGAGGGTTTACTTTTGGGCTTTCTGTTTTCTATTTCATTAGTCTGTATGTCTGTCTTTATGCCAGTACCACACTGTTTTGATTACTGTAGAGCTTTGAAGAAAATTCTGAAATCAGGAAGTGTGAGATCTCCAACTTTGTTCTTCCTTTTCAAGATTGTCTTCACCAATCAGGGTCCATTGAGATCCCATATGAATTTTTCTTATTTCTAGGAAAAAACATAATTGGAATTTTGATATGGATTGCACTGAATCTGTAGGTAGCTTTTGGTAGTATGGTAGTCTTAGCAATGTTAATGTTGTAATCATGAATTCAGGATTATCTCCATTTATTTACATCTTCTTTAATTTCTTTCAGCAATGTTTTGTAGTTTTTTCATTGTAGAAGTTTTTCATCTCCTTAATTCAGATTTTATTCTTTTTCATGCTATTGTAAATAGAGTTGTTTTCTTTATTTCCTTTTCAGATTGTTCATTGTGTGTAGAAATACAACTGATTTGGGTATGTTGACTTTGCATGTTGTTACTATGCTGAATTCATTTATTAGTTCTCATAGGGGTGGGAGGTGATGTAGAATCTTTACTGTTTCTACATAAGAGTATGCCATCTACAGATTTTACTATTTCCTTTGTAATTTGAATTCTTAAAGTTTTTCTTGACTAATTGCTCTAGCTAGAACCTTTAATACTATATTGACTAGAAGTGGTGAAAGTGGGTATTCTTGCCTTTTTCCTGATCATTGAGGAGAGCTTTCAGTCTTTCACCATTAAATATGATGTTAGCTGTGGGCTTTGCATACATGGCTTCTATTATGTTGAAGTAGTTTCTTTCTGTTGCCAGTTTGTTCAGTGTTTTTATCATGAAAGGGTGTTGAATTTTGTAAAATGCTCTTTCTACATCATTTGAAATGATCATTTGAGGTTTTTCCTTCATTTTGTTAATCTGTGTTATATTAATTTTTGCTGAACTATCCTTGCATTCCAGCAACAAATTCTGCTTGGTTATGGTGTATAATCATTATAATATGCTGTTGAATTCAGTTTGCTAGTATTTGTTGATGAGGTTTACATCAATGCTCATAAGGGATATTGGTCTCTAGTTTTCTTATGGTATCTTAGTCTGGCTTTGGTATCAGAGTAATGATGGCTACATAGAATGAGTCTGGAAGTCTTCACTCTCATCATTTCTTTGGAAGAGTTTGAAGAGGATTAATGTGAATTCTTAAATATGTGGTAGAATTCACCACAGACATTATCTGGTCCTAGGCCTTTACTTGTTGGAAGGTCTTGGATTAAAGATTCAATTTACTAGTTATGGGTCTATTTCTTTAAGATTCAGTCGTAGTAGGTTGTGTTTCTTAGAATCTGTCCATTTATTCAGTTTATCCAGTTTGTTGGCATGAAGTAGTCAATTCAACTAAAAGTTTGTCAGTTTTGCCAATCTTTTTGAAGAACTACTCTTGGTTTTGTTGATTGTATTATTTTTCTATTTATTTTGTTGATCTCTACTTCAGTGTATTCTTTCTCCTAGCTTTGGTTTTAGTTTGCTCTTTAGTTCTAATGTAAAGTTACGTTTTTGATTTGCAATCTTTCTTTTTTAATGTAAGCATTAACAGCTCTACATTTCCCTTTTAGCACTACTTCTGATGCATCTCATAATTTTTGGTATGTTATATTTTTCTTTTCTTTGGTTTCAGGATATGTAATTGACCTGTTGATTGTTTAAGTGTGTGTTGTTTAATTTCCACATATTTGTGGATTTTCTCAGTTTTTATTTTGCTACTGATTTCGAGTTTCATTTAATTATGATTGAAAAAGATAATTTATATGATTTCAATCTTTTAAAATATATTAATGCATGGGGTGCCTGGGTGGCTCAGTTGGTTGAGGGTCCAACTTTGGCTTAGGTCATGATCTCGTGATTCATGGTTTTGAGCCCCAAGTCGGGCTCTGTGCTGATAGCTCAGAGCCTGGAGCCTTCTTCAGATTCTGTGCCTTCCTCTCTCTGCCCCTCTCCCACTTGCGCTCTGTGTCTCTTTCTCAAAAATAAATAATAACATTAAAATATTTTAATTTATTAATATATGTGTTATGGATAGCATATGATATATCCTGGATACATGCTTACTATTTTGATAAACTTTAGGTTTAAAAAAAAATTCTTGAAGTCAGTTTGCCAAACTGCAAAATCTGAGAGAATGGTGCTCCACAAGACTGTGCTTTTTTAGACAGCAGCTACAAGTTTGGGGATCATGAGGGCCACTCTCATTTCTGACTAGCTGGCTCCATATAAGAGGGTGCCTACAGTCACCCTCAGGTTTGATAATTCACAACAGTGACCTCCAGAGATCAGGAAAGAACCATATTATGATTACAGTTTTATTATAACAAAAGATAACAAAACACCAGCCAAAAGCAGAGACACCAAGGGCAAGGTCTGGGAGAGTTACAAACATGAAAGGGCCCTCTAGACATCTCAACATTCAAAAAAGCTTTCAAGAAAGCCTCAGTGTACAGAGTTGTTTGTTTGTGTTTCGGATTTACTATGTAGGCATCATTGAGTGAATCATTGCCCATTGCCTACTGTGATTCGGTCGCCTGCCTCCTTCCCTTCCCAGACTGATATCATGATAGCTCAAAGCACCAACCCTTAATCACATGGTTGGTATTTTCTGGCATGGCTAGCCTCCATCCTAAGTAATCACATTAGCAAAAACTATCTAGGGACATGTCATGAGTCATAAACTATAGCTATAAACTATCAGGTAAGGTCCAAGGGACTCACCATGAATCACAATGACACTCCTTCTAGTAACTTAGAGTGTTTTAGAGGGTTACCTCTTAGGAACTATGGACAAAAGCCTGCCAAATTATTTATTACACAATTTTTAAAAAAAAAATTCACTATGAAGCTCTGAATGTAATTGAATGGAAGTAATAGATTAATTTTAGAATTAATGGTTTTACATTTTGGTTCTTCATACAGAAAAACAAGTATGTATCTTCCCCCTTTATGCAAATTTAAGGGGGATGTCAGTCCCTCCTTAGAATTGTAAAGCCTTTGCTCATTTCTTGTAAAGTTTATTTTTAGGATATTTTCTCTCATTATTGTTGTCAATGTTAAAATTATTTTCTGAGGTTATTTTCTTTATGTCTGCATCTATTGCTTTTTAAAGTTAATTCAGAAATTGCAAAATGATACATTCTTATTTGAAAAAATAAGTATAAATAGTATGGTAATCTCCATTCTTCTACATAGCTTCTACATTCTGTTTGCCTTTTATTTATGGCATGATTCACTTCTGGTGTTTTGCAAGTCACAACATATATGAAATTCTTTGTAATGGTCACTATTATTACTTTTGTGGCAGTTCTTGACTAATATTCTAGTACTGTGTGTGTTTTGTGATACTGTATTTTATTCTTTTTCAGTATAAATCATTGAACAAGTTGATTTTCAAAAAAAGATTTTTAAAATGTTTATTCATTTTTGAGATGGAGAGGGACAGAGCATGAGTGGGGTAGGGGCAGAGAGAGAGGGAGACACAGAATCTGAAGCAGTCTCTAAACTCTGAGTTGTCAGCACAGAGCCCGATGTGGGGCTTGAATCCACAGACAGCAAGATCATAACCTGAGCTGAAGTTAGATGCTTAACTGAGTCAGCAGGCACCCCAGAACAAGTTGATTTTCATTATAACCTTTAATTTCATATCATAGGATATTAATGTTCTTAGCCATGATTTTTTTGATTTACATTTGTTCCTTCTTAATATCTTTTAGTTTGTTGGAGTGCTCTAGGGTTCATTACTTGCTCCTTTCTCTTCTCTTTATCTATACTCATTCTCTTGGTAATATATTCTCTTTAACTGACATATATATGCTGGCAATTTCTAGTTTAAAATCTCTAGCCACTCTATCTTAAACTCAGTCTAACGGGTCCATAATGCTATCTTCTCAATCTTTCCATTTCAGTGTCTAAAAAACAACTTGGGGTGTGTGGGTGGTGCAGTCAATTAAGCATCCAACTCTTGATTTTGGCTTGGGTCATGATCTTGTAGTTCATGAGTTTGAGCCCTGCATCAGGCTCTGTGCTGACACTGTGGAGCCTGCTTGGGATTCTCTCCTCTCTCTGCCCCTCCCCCATTCATGTTATCTCTCTCAAAATAAATAAATATTTTTAAAAATTAAAGTTAAAAACACCTTAAGTTTACTATGTTCAGAACTGAACTCCAGATCTTCCATATATCCCTGCCTAAACCTGCTGTGCCCATGGCCTTTCCCATCACTGTTGATGGCTAATCATCCTTCCATTGCTCAGACATAAACTTTGAAGGCTTGCTTATCTCATTTTTCTGTTACTTTTATTATCCAGTCTGTCAGGATATCCTCTTGGCATTTCCTACAAAATATACCTAGAATCTGGCCACCTCACTATACCTCCACTGATAGCTCTCTGGTCTGGATCCTCATCATCTTCATCTGGGTTACTACAATCAGAGATCCCCTGACTTCTGCTATTATTTGCCACCATTCAGTATTTTCATTGCACTGTAAATAGGTATAATTCCTCTACTCCACAAACACTTCAGTGGCTCTCCATCCCACTAAGGATAAGAGCCAAATTCCTTAGAAAGTGTATAAAGCTTAAATAATCTTATGTTTTATTTCCTGACTTCATCTCCTACAACACCTCTCCAGCTACACTGGCCTTCTTACTGTTCATCAAACATATCAAATGTGCTTCTACTTTTAGGCTATTTCTTCTGCCCAGATATCCAAGTGACTAACTTCTTCACTTCCTTCAAATCTTTGCTTGAATGTTAACTTATTAATTATTCCTACCTCTGACTTCACCAACATTCCTAATCTCTTTTACCCTGCTTTTCTTTTTCTGAAGCACTTAGTACCTTCTCACATACAATAAAATTTGCTCATTTAGCATTTATTTCCCATCTCTCCCAAGAATATAAGGACCATAAAGGTAAGGAGCTTTGTTTTGTTTAATATAAAAAGCATTAGAAAACTTTGGCACAAGATTTGATAAATATTCTTGCAAGAAACAACTGTAATAATGGATGTTATTTCAGTGCCTGTATTATTCATACATGCATAAAATTATAACCAGGTCCATCCACCTCCATAATTCCTTATTGACATGAGATTTACATTTCTGATTAAAAAAAAAAATGTTCATTTATTTTGAGAGAGAGAAAGCATGAGGCAGGGGCAGAGAAGGATCCAAAGCAGGTTCCATGCTGTCAGCACAGAGCCACGATGCAGGGCTTGAACTCATAAACCAAGACATCATGACCTGAGCCAAAGTCAGATGCTTAACTAACTGAGCCACCCAGGCACCACACCTTACTGATTTTCTTATAATTTCTAGTCATTCCTCTTCAAGTTTCTGTATGATCTATTTTCAGCTTCTTGCAAACATCAGAATGACAAAAGCCAATGTTTTTGTGGGTTTTATTTGTTATTAAATTCACATACTTCACTTTTTTAAGTGTACATTTAGAAATGTTCCTTCTGGTACATGACAGAGGAGACATGTTTTTAAATTATTTTTCAGGCTGGGAGTCTATGTGTGAGACTGAAGAATTAACCTCAAAGCAGGATATTTATGAAGCACAATCCTCTCAGATGATACTAGAAAAACTTACAAGCTGTGGCCTTGAGTATTCCAGTTTAAGAGAAGAATGGAAATGTGAGAACCATTTTGAGACACAGCCAGTAAATCAGAAGGCATGTTTCAAGGAAGAGACAATCACTCATGAAGAAGCCATTGTTAATAAAAGAGCACAAGAATATAACAAGTCTTGGGGAAGTTTCCATCTGAACACAGTGCTTCATACACAACAGATAACCACCAAAGAGGAGAAAGTACATAAGCATGATACACATAAGAAAAGCTTTAAAAAAAATTTAATGGCCATTAAGCCCAAGAATATCTATACAGAGAAAAAACTTTTGAAATGTAATGACTGTGAAAAAGTCTTCAGCCAGAGCTCATCTCTTACTCTTCATCAAAGAATTCATACTGGAGAGAAACCATATAAATGTGTAGAATGTGGAAAAGCCTTCAGCCAGAGATCAAATCTTGTTCAACATCAGAGGATTCATACTGGAGAGAAACCCTATGAATGTAAGGAATGTAGGAAAGCCTTCAGTCAGAATGCACACCTGGTTCAACATCTGAGAGTTCATACTGGAGAAAAACCTTATGAATGCAAAGTGTGTAGGAAAGCCTTTAGCCAGTTTGCTTACCTTGCTCAACACCAGAGAGTTCATACTGGAGAGAAACCTTATGAATGTATTGAATGTGGAAAAGCATTCAGCAATAGATCATCCATTGCTCAACACCAGAGAGTTCATACTGGTGAGAAACCTTATGAATGTAATGTCTGTGGGAAAGCATTTAGCCTTCGTGCATACCTTACTGTACACCAGAGAATACATACTGGAGAGAGACCCTATGAATGTAAGGAATGTGGGAAGGCCTTCAGCCAGAATTCACATCTTGCTCAACATCAGCGAATTCATACTGGAGAAAAACCTTATAAATGTCAAGAATGTAGAAAAGCATTCAGCCAGATTGCCTATCTTGCCCAACATCAGAGAGTTCATACTGGAGAGAAACCCTATGAATGTATTAAGTGTGGGAAGGCTTTTAGCAATGACTCATCCCTTACTCAACATCAGAGAGTTCATACTGGAGAAAAGCCTTATGAATGTAACGTTTGTGGAAAGGCTTTTAGTTACTGTGGATCTCTTGCCCAACATCAGAGAATTCATACTGGAGAGAGACCCTATGAATGTAAGGAATGCAAAAAAACTTTCAGGCAGCATGCACACCTTGCTCATCATCAGAGAATCCATCTTGGGGAGTCACTCTCACCACCCAATCCAGTCAATCACCAAGTTCTCTAGACACTATCTCATAAGTATTTCCAGAATTTGTACCTTTTTTTCTATCTCTAATGTCAGCCTAGTCTCAGACTTCATCTCACCTCGATCACCATACTGTAGTTTTCTAAGGTCTTCCTCTCTCAACTTTGATCCCCTGAAATTCATTTCCCACTATGCCCCAAACTGATTTTTTTTTTTAGTGTAAGAATACATCACTGCCTCCAATTAAAATATTTCTTTTTGGCTTACTACTGTTCTTAAGCTAATATCCTCAGTCTTTAAATTGTCTATGAGGTGCTTCATTATCTGGTTCTTACATACCTTTCAGTCTTATTTTACTCCAGTCTCCTTCACTGAGTACTAGGCACTTCCCAGGATTAAGAGCTTAGATGGAAAATCAGCTCTACAACTGCTGTGGCATTGTATGACTTTAAGTAATTTGTTTGACTTACCTAAACCTCAGGATTTTCTTTAATTCTTAAAATAGGGATAATAAAGGATACTGTATTGTAGAACTGTGATTATTAAATGATAGTGTCTGTTATAGATTGATGCATATAAAGGAATAAAGTTGCATGTACAGTGCTTCACATAGCACATCAATTATAGCAGATATTCAATAAATCATAATAGCTAACATGTATTGAGTGTCTACTCTGCACCAGGCACTGTTCTACATACTCAGCATATATTAACTTACTCCTCAAAGCTAGAACAAAACTCAATGGACAAAGTAGAACATCCCTAGGAAGAGGCAGGTCAGAATTGGGAAAACCTAAAAATTTTAGAAACATAAGTGGGAGCCCTTGTACTCTAGATACATAATCACTATAGACAACAAGTGGTAGAACTATTTAACACCTACATCCAGTTTTAGGAAGTTTCTAAAGAGAATTGAGTAAACCAATTAATATAAGGAAAATGAAGACTGAGAAAGAATACAGAACTCACATTTGGATCAAGAAAAGAATAGAGTATCAAAACTCCAAAAAACCAATAAACATAGAAGTTCATA
>NC_043715.1:43864404-43894669 GCF_006229205.1 Suricata suricatta | reverse complement strand
TATATATATATATATATATATATATATGGGTTTTCATATAGATATTTCTCCTTCGGTGAATATTGAGTACCTACTGTTTTCTGGACATGGTGTTAGACACAAGGAGACAATAATGATTAATACTAAAACTTCTCATGGAGTTAAATTTCAAGGGCTAAAATCATTAATATTAAATATAAAACAATAGGTTTTCTAGACTCAGCAAAATGAAGAGTAATAAATAGTATTATGTGGTCTAGGCTAAAGAGACTCAGCATAATATTCCTAATTCACAAATTCACTCCAATTAGAACCAAAATTGCTCAGGTATTTTTTCCTTTTAATTTCACAGCTTTGTTCTAAATTCATCTATGAAGTGTGAATTCTTAAGAAAAGCAAGACATCTGTTGAATCTAGTTCTAGAAATTCTGCATATGATAAAGATGGTTTAGACCCACAGAGAAAAGATGGATTTGGGTTATTAGAATAATTGTTTATATCCATTACAGTAAGGGAAAAGCAAAACCACAGTGAACTTCAACTTCAAAACCATGACACTGGGAAAAGCATCATAGTGCCAAGTACTGGAAAGATGTATAGCAGCAGGAATGTTCATACAGGGCTATTTGAAGTAGTTGTTATTTAGGATAATTTAGCAATATCTAGTAAAGTTGAAAATGCGGATACTCTCTGACCTAGCAGTTCCACAGTTAAACTTCTTATAGTTTCTCCTCTCCGCATGTGTCTAGACAGATGTACATGAAAGTCTATTTCAGTGTTATTTAAAAATGAAAAGCTTAAAGCCACCAAAATAACCATTAGGGTGAAAATGTTACAGCCCAAGTTAAAAAGAATGAAGTAGAGATATTTCTGTCAAATGGATAAATCTTAAAACAATATTAATGAAATTGAACTAGACAGTATTTTGTATGATATGGTACCATTTATATAAAGTTTGAAAATATGCAAATTGATGCTATGTGTATTTTCCATGGCTAAATTCCATATAGATTTATGTAACAACATTCATGTAAATAACAATTCCAAAACAGTGGTGACCTCTAAAGGGAGAGAAAATGAGCTTGAGAAAATGATGCACAGGGAGATATCTGTTAATCACTTACTTCTTTAAAAAATAAGAAAATATGGCCAAGTCTTATAAATTGATAAAGTTGGTTGTTGGTTTATAGGTGGGTTCTTATTCTCTATATCTTTATGTATATTTAAACTTTCATAATAAAAAAATAAATAACAGTTAAGTATTTGCTTTTATTATGTTGCTTCCTTACTGTATCTCAGGCGTTGCCACTGGTGTTCCCATCCATATACACCATTCTTTTCAGAAAGCTGACACATAATTGATTTCAGATGCAATCACTGTTAACAATTTGGTGTATGAGTGTTTTGACAATGACTGTATGCTTACGCTGATGGTTTTATGGCTTATTTATTACATGCTTTTCCCCATCAGTCTTTTTCTCCTTCCCCAGCCTTACTGAGGCGTGACTGACAACACTGTATGTATATAGGTTTACAATGTGATGTTTCTATATATACACATCGTGAAATGATTACTACAATCAAGCTAATTAACATATCCATCACCTCACATATTATCGTGTGTGTGTGTGTGTGTGTGTGTGTGTGTGTGGTGAAAATACCTGAGGTCTCTGCAAATTTCAAGTATACAATACATTATAAGTTACCATGCTTTACATTAGGTCTTCAGAACTAACCCTTATAACTGAAAGTTTGTACCCCTTGATCAATATCCCCTTCTTTCCCCACCCCCAGCCTCTCATCACCACCAGCATTCTTTGTCACTGTGAGTTAAACTTGTTTTTTCATAGTCTACATGTGAGATCATACAATATTTGTTTTTCCACGTCTGGCTTATTTCACTTAGCATAATGCCCTCCAGGTTCATCTATGCTTTTGTGAATGGCAGGATTTCCTTTGTTTTTAAGCATGAATAACATTCCAGTGTGTGTGTGTGTGTGTGTGAGATCTGTCTACAGACACTAAGGTTTTTTTCCTTATCCTGGCTATTGTAAATAATGCTGCAGTGAAGATGGGCATGCAGATAAGTTTGAGATCTTGATTTCATTTCTTTTGAATATATATGCAGAAGTGAAGTCATATAGCAGTCCTATTTTTAATTTGAGTTCGCTACACACAGTTTTCCATAACGCCTCTAGCAATTCACATTGACCAAAAGTATACAAAGGTTTCCTTTCCTCCACATCCTCACCAACAGGTATCTTTTGATTTTCTGATAACAACCATCCTAACAGGTGTAAGGTGATAACTCGTTGACATTTTCGTGGTTTTGATTTCCATTTCTCTTATAATTAATGATGTTGAGCATTTTTCATGTACTTGCTGGCCATTTGTATATCTTCTTTTGAAAAATGTTTACTTGGGTCCTTCGCCTATTTTTTTTTTTTTTGCCATTAAGTTACATTACTTCCTTATATATTTTGGATATATGCCAAACATATAGAATCAGATTTTATGTATCTGGTAAGGCATTAATGTTTTCTCCCATTTCATAGATGCCTTTAATTTTGTTAATTCCTTTGCTGTGAATAAGCTTTTTAGTTGTTGTAGTTCCATTTGTTTATTTTTGCTTTATGTTGCCTGTGCTTTGGTGTTAAATACAAAAAATCATTCCAAGACCAATCTCAGTGAGTTTATTCCCTATGTTCTCTTATATGAGTTTAATGATTCCAGGTCCAAATGAAACTCTAATACATTCTGCATTAATTTTGGGGTATGGTATAAGATAAAGATCTAATTTTAATCTTTTGTATGTGGTAACCAGTTTCCCCAATACCATTTATTAAAGAGACTATCCATTGCCCAATGCATTCTTGGTGACTTTGCAAAAACTAGCAGACTGTACATGCAGAAACAAATCGTCATCACTCTTAACATTTTCAGAGCCCCTCTGTATGCACCATGATTTATTAATTCCCTGTTCTTTCCAACATTTTGAAATGTCTAGATTTTTCATAGGCCAATTACTATCCTTTTGGAACTTTTTCTCAGATGCGAAAGGGAGATAATAATACCTTTTTCAAAGAATTGTTGTATGAATTATCATCACACATATTAATGCCTAGCACTGCTTAATGTTAACTGTTATTATTATTCTATAAAATGTATGTGGGCAGTGGAAAGGGAATTGGAGAAGGGAAATGGTGTGAAGTCATTATGGTAGAAACAGGAGACTGAAATTAACTTAAGACAGGTATTTAGCACATGGGAACAAAGATGTGCAGTAACTCTGGATTAAAAGATGTGTGCCCAAATTGGTTGGTCACTATGTTTATAATCACCGTCCAGCATAATTTTAATTTTTGTTGACTTAGATTTTTTCACTATATTTTTATTTATAATTCAAATGTAAACATAAGCAATTAAAATATCAAAGAATTTACCACTGTCAGAACTTCAAAGAAGCCCCAGACCTATATGCCTGCATGACTGAGAATATAACCAGGGGGCAGGATGGCAGAATGAAGCAGAGCACTTATCTACCACGGTCTGGAGAATGAAAGTTAGTAAAAGAAGTTAAAAAAAAAAAGTTATTGCCCTCCTCTCCTGTCTATTACCTCATTAACAGCCCTTAGAGAGAGATGTATAGATGTATAGCACTATAGCTCAGTCCCTTATAGAAGTTTAGGAAATAAATACTGTACTTAAATACTTTTGGCATAGGTCCCTAGGGTCTGGAATGTCACTGAGCTTCTTACATTCTGTGCTCATAAATAGCTCTGAGGTGGCCTATGTTTACCAAGCAGCCAGGTATTGAACAGGAAGCCATAGTTTTTAGACTGACAAGTGGATACAAAAGACTAAATCTGAATTTAAACTTCCCAGTTCCTAAAGCAATTCTTCACCTATATCTAGCTCTACTGAATTAAAAAAAAAAATGCTGCTTTAAATGTCAGAGAATACTTAAAGCTCTTGCCATTTTTTATCTGGAGTCTTTCAATTTCTGATGGTTCCTTCTCTACTATACTGAAGTAACTAGATCATCACTGCCCAATAAGAATGTATTACGAGCAATAGAGCTGTAAGGATGCAGATGTGATTTGGGTTTCCCCTCTGACCTTGAAGGCCTGCTAACACCATTAACATTTCTGGGGGCGGGCCTAAAGGTGGAGGTTAAGACTAGTCACGCCCTACAGGAGGGTCCTAGTCACGCCCTACCTGAGGGTCCTAGTCACGCCCTACCTGAGGGTCCTGGGCCCACTCTGTGATTGGTCAATACTCTAAATGTTGTGATTGGGTCTCGCCAAAAGTAACAAGTACTCTGGGCAATGTGAATGGTTAAACCTGCTGTCAATAATATTGTATAATAATAATTGGATCACTGTACCTATGTCACAATTTCCTGTAACTCCCCCTTCCCAAACTCATAAAAGTCCTACCCCACCTTTGTTCGGGGCTCTCTGGCTCTCTCCGTTCCACCAGCTTGGAGTGAGCAGAGGCCTGGGTTCGAACCTGCAATAAACGACCCTTGCTTTTTGGCTTTGACTCTGGACTCTGGTGGTTCATTTCTGGCGGTCTCCCGAATTCTGGGCATTACAGAACAATATACGTAATGTCAGTTTTTCAAGTTGTCGCATTAAAAAAGTAAAAGTAAAAAGAAATAGGTGAACTTAATATTAAGATATTTTACAGGGGCGCCTGGGTGGCTCAGTTGGTTAAGCCTCCAACTTCGGCTCAGGTCATGATCGCACGTTCGTGGGTTTGAGCCCCGTTTCAGGCTCTGTGCTGACAGCTCAGCCTGCTTCCAATTCTGTGTCTCCCTCTCTCTCTGCCCCTCCCTGCTCATGCTCTGTCTCTCTCTGTCTCAAAAATAAATAAAACATTAAAAAATATATTTAAGATATTTTACAAACTATATCTAAAATATTATTTCAACATGTAATGAGTATAAAAATACTGTGACATTTTACATTCTTTAATTCAGGCTGACCACCTTTCATGTGCTCAATAACTGCACAAGACCAGTAGGAACCATATTGGATAGCTACAACTAGACCTTTATCAGAAGGAACAGACAGGTAGAGAAAAACTGCTAAGTATATAAAAACATTACAGGAATCTAACAGAAGGAGACCAAATAGAACAATTGATACTCAATGAAACAGAATTCAAAGAAAAAAAAAGGAGAGAATTTTTCTAAAGCTCTAATTGTATACTCAGTGTAGTAAAAAGAAAGTTCTGGGATTTTTTTTGTAAATCAAAGCTATGATTCAAAGAAGGAAAAAGAAAGAAAATGATTATCAGAATGGACATTGTAGCCATTTACAATAACTTTCTGGAACACTAAAAATCTTATGACAGGAGGACCAACAACCTCATTTGAAGAAGTAAAATGTCAGATACTCTCCAGAAGGTAAGGAGGGACACAAACTCACCAATAATGGCACAGGACCCTTGTGTTTCCCTCTCTGCTGGGAGCTGCACCAGCCTTGCTGGATGACAGGGTCACAAGTAAGGAAATGGCAGACGCGCACGGCTCCTGCCATGAGAGGCAGGAAGTGGCATCTCCTTCTGCTACTACTGCTCATGTGAAATTAAGCCTGTTGCTATTGATCAGGCCTCACAATGTTCCAAGTCAGACCGATATTCCCCACACAGATACCTCATGGGAAGAAGCACATTCCCACCTCTATAAAGAGGAATTTTAACAAAGCACTGCAGATGTTTGTCGAAAGACTTGCAAACTTAAGGCATAGAAAATGAAGGGGGTTAAAGAACACAAGATTTACCATTAACTGTGGCCCGGAGAAAAAGAGCCTAATTTAGGAATAAGAAACAAACGAGAGCCAGGGATAAGTTACTGCGCATACCTATGCTAATTTGGTGCCCTTTGTGAGGATGGGTAAGAGTAGTTACAACTTAAACTCACTTGCAAAGGCCAGCTCTTCTATGGCGCCTATGGCACTAACACCTTCAACATCAAAGAACAAGGTTAACAAAAGGTTTATTTACTAACCATCAGCCAGACCGAATGCCTCCTAGCCTTGTTTATGCCCGAATCTTAGCGTTACCGTTATAAACAAAGTGTTTGCTATCTGCTTCTCACTGAAAACACCCTGCTATCTTCTTAGTTGTAAGATTTACTACCGGTTCAAACAAATGTGTATGTTATCTGCTTTTCACTGAGAATATCCTGTTATCCTATGATGTGTAAGTTACCTCACTGTAATTAGAGTAGTTCTCCAAAAATGCCTCTGTAAAAACCTGTTTCTTAAGCCTTTTCAAAGCATCTTGTCACTGAGAATTATTTGTAGTAGAAATTCCACTTTTTGATGTCATGTTAACACTTAAATCTATAAAGACAGACACAAAACCTGGCAAAAGAGAGATGCCAGGCTGGTGACCAAGAAAGAAAGAAACTCCAGGCTCTCTCACTCCATTTTTCGCCGACGCTGTCACCCTTTCAGGGGACCCTGGACCTGCTGGAGCTGGACTCCGGCACCTTTCTTTCACTGTTTCTCTGGATGCCTTAATATTTATTGTGTGGGGAAACCAATAAAAAAACTAAAACCAGGAACAGGTAAAAGATGCTGTTTCTCAAAGGTGAAAGTGTAAATAAAACCTCTTTGAAGAGTAATTTGGCAAGATCTTCAAAAATATAAAATGCAAATACCCCAATTCATACCCATATCTTGTATATTACAAATAAACATTTAAAAATTCACCCTGGAAATGAAATGTAAGTTGATATAAAAGACATGGAAAGAAAGGTGGATAGGAAACAAAATATGATTAAAATATTTTTTTAAATGAAGCTTTTTCGGGGCGCCTGGGTGGCTCAGTCGGTTGAGCATCTGACTTCAGCTCAGGTCATGATCTCATGGTTCGTGGGTTTGAGCCCCACTTCGGGCTCTGTGCTGACAGCTCAGAGCCTGGAGCCTGCTTCAGATTCTGTGTCTCCCTCTCTCTGACCCTCCCCTGCTTGCGCTGTCTCTTTCTGTCTCTCAAAAAATAAAACACATTTAAAAAAAATAAAAAATAAAGCTTTTTCATTAATACTTCATTTCTCAAAGAAGAAACCTTAAATCATTCCTGCCTGCACTCTTAACTTCTGTTCTTGTCACCTTACTTGAAAATTTGTCACCAAGGACCATTTACTTTGTAACTCCATAGGTTTAGGCTTTCCCTTTCTGAGTTTGGTACTTTTCTAACTCCCTTTCATATGCTATTATTCTGTTTTTATTAATAGCTAAAATCGTATTGTCTTAGTTCTTCTATTTTATTTAGACACACATAAGTCTTTTTCTCTCAGTATTCATTCTTCATAACTGATCTCGTTACCTCCCAAAATGTCAAGCATGTGGTTGATGCCACAATCATATCTGTAATCCTGAGGATGTTTTGATATTCAGTCTCAATTATCCACTTCAATTTTGCTCCTAAATCTCAAACTCTTAAACCTTAAATTTCCCAAGCCATTTATATCGTGAGTGTATGTGTGTGTGTATGTGTGTGTGTGTAGGTATTTACCAAACCAACACTTCTGATTTCCCTTTATATGTAAATGCCACAGTTTCCCTTCCAATCAAGCTTAAAACTAAAATTTCAAATGTTTTCAAGGTCTCATCTACAGTGTCCTTTATTATGGAAACTTATGTAATATTATCTGGGCATATTATTATTCCGCATTACTTTATGCATTATTTGAAATGTATAGAGTTTAATGTTCTTCACAAAGATCAAGCACAATTTTGCCACATTTGTTTCTATTGTAAATTGTGGGGTTCTTAAAGTTTATTTATTTTGAGACAGAAAGAGAGCACAAGTGGAGCAGGGGCAGAGAGAGGAGAGAGAGAATCCACGCTCTCAGGTGGGTTGAACTCATGAACTATGAGATCATGACCTGAGCCAAAATCAAGAGTCAAAGGCTCAACCAACTGAGCCACCCAGGCAGGCACTCCTGTAAATTGTGTTTTTATGCTGATACATAAAAATACAGTGGATTTTTGTTTAGTATTATATTCTGTATCTCTCTTAGTTCTAATATATTTTCTATTGGTTTAGATTCTCTTGGGCTTCCTATATTTTCTGTGAATAATGACAACTTCTTTTATTGTATCTTTTGGCCTTCTCTTCCCTCCCTACCTTTCCACTTTCCTTCCTTTCTTCCTTTTATATATCCATTTAATTTGCTTTGCTAGAACTTCAGTATAACGGTGAATAGAAGTAGTATTGCTAAATATCCTTGTCTTATTATGAATTAAGAAAATTTTTTTATGTCTTTGTTTTATTTTGAGAGACAGAGACAGAGAGTGAGCAGGGGAGGGGCAGAGAGAGAGGGAGGCACAGAATCTGAAGTAGGCTCCAGGCTCTAAACTGTCAGCACAGAGCCCGACGCAGGGCTCGAATCCAGGAACTGTGAGATCATGACCTGAGCTGAAGTCGGATGCTTAATTGAATGAGCCACCCAGTCACCCCATTATTTTGAATTTTTAAGGAAAAATAATTCTAGTATGTTACACTTTAAGTATGATGTTTACTGTACATTTCTTAAGGTAGATATCCTTTATCAGATTAAGGAATTTACACTCTTTCTGGTTTAATTAAAAAAAAAAAGGAACAATTTTGAACTTCAACAAATGTTTTTTCTGAGATTCTTAAGATAATATGGTTTTTATTCTTTAAGCAATTAGTATGGTTAATTCTGTTAACATTTTTTCTAATGTTAAGCTAGCCTTGCATTCCTGGAACAATTTGGTTGTAACATGTGTATAAAAGTGTGTATAGGGGCGCCTGGGTGGCTCAGTCGGTTAAGCATCCGGCTTCGGCTTGGGTCAGATCTCACAGTTCGTGTGGGTTTGAGCCCTGCGTCGGGCTCTGTGCTGACCGCTAGCTCAGAGCCTGGAGCCTGTTTCGGATTCTGTGTCTCCCTCTCTCTCTGACCCTCCCCTGCTCGCACTGTCTCTCTCTGTCTCTCAAAAATAAATTTAAAAAAGCACTAAAAAAAAAAGTGTGTATAAGTATGTGTGTGTGGATAAAAGCCATATTTATTTTCTAATATTTGGCTATTATTTTTGAGTTTATAATCATATAACTGATTTAATTTCCTTTAATTTTCTATCCATTTTTGCCTTTATGGTATAGTTGTTATACACTTAGTTCCTATTCTCTGGAAAATTTGGCACATAAATGTAATTATTTGTTTTTTGAAAGCTTGGGAAAACTCAATAGTAAAACTGTTTGGCTTGATGTTTCTTTTTGGAGGTAAGTGTTCAAATTCTTTGTGATCTTTGATAAGTTATTTTTCTAAAAAATTTTTCATAACAACTATATTTTCCAACTTATTAGCATTGAGTTTTTCATATATTCTCTTATGTGGTATATCTCTACAGTATCTTTTGTTGTGTCCCTACTTTTGCTTCTAAAAAATTTGTAGCTTTGTTCTAGTTTTTAAAATCAGTCCTGTCAACAGATCTTATATGGTTGACCCTAGAACACAGATTTAGGAGTGCCAACCCCTCTGTGTAGAAAGAAATCTGTGTTAACTTTTGACTCTCCAAAAACTTAATTACTAATAGCCTACTATTGATCAGAAAACTTATAACAGAATCAACTAACATTTTTTATAATATTAAAAAAAATTTTTAGTGTCTTATTTTACTTTGGGGGGCGAGAGACAGAGTATGACTGTGGGAGGTGCAGAGAGAGGAAGACACAGAATCTAAAGCAGGCTCCAGGCTCCGAGCTGTCAGCACAGAGCCCGACGTGGGGCTCAAACTCACGAACCATGAGATCATGACCTGAGCAAAAGTCAGATACTTAACCAACTGAGCCACCAAGGCGCCCCCCAAAATTTTTTTTTAATGTTTGCTTATTTTTTGAGATAGAGCACAAGCAGGGAAGGGGCAGAAAGAGAGGGAGACACAGAACCCTAAGCAGGCTCCAGGCTATGAGCTGTCACCACAGAGCCCCATGTGGGGTTTGAACTCACAAGATCATGACCTGAGCTGAAGCTGGATGCTCAGCTGACTGAGCCATGCCAGCACCCTTCAACTAACATATTTTTTGTGTTATATATATTACATAGCGTATTCTTACAATTAAATAAGCTAAAGAATATTTATTTATTTTTGAAAGAGTGCGTGCATGCACGTGAGTGGGGGAGGGGCAGAGAGAGAAAGGGAGAGAGAGAATTCCAAACAGTATTCATGCTGACGCGCACGACTCAAACTCACGAACCATGAGATGATGACCTGAACCGAAATCAACACTCTACCAACTGAGCCACCCAGGTACCCCAAGAAAAGAAGAAAATCATAAGGAAGGGAAAATATTGTACCAGTACTCTACCCTGGTTACTGAAAAGATCTGTGTATACGTGGACCCATGCAGTTCAAACCCGTTTTGTACAAGGGTCAACTGTGCTTCATTAGTGTCTTAATGAAAAAGCTTTTGTCTGTATTGGTCCATTCTTATAGCTATGCTTTCAACTTCACTAATTCTTAAGCTTATTTTTATTTCCTTCTATTTTTAGTTTTCTTTAACTCTTTGGGAAGAGACACTTTTGTGCATTTGGCACCAGAAGGGCAGTTTTGGTTTTCTTTATTAGAAAGAAAGACTTCGGAATAAAAACAAATCCAGTTTTCTGATACAAAGAGCTTCCCCTGGTGTAATATCTCTTTCTGTAGAACTCAGGTAAAAATCTGCCTCAGCAGCTCCTCAGCTGGGACATCAAGAAGCAGTTTGTGGAAGTGAACGTTGGCCTTATACTGGCTGGAAGACCAAGACTTTTTCCTGTCCATCTTAGATTCATTTTTGCTTTCTGTTTTACAGTCATTCTTATCACTTGCTACAGAGGCACCATCAAAACTGGATTTTGACTGCAAGGAAATGATTCTCTTCCGGTCTGGGGACTTGGCCTCGCAGGAGGTGGGTAGGGGGCTGGGCTGTTGGCAACCTGCAGATCTTCTCCTCCAAACCATTCTCAGCCTCTGAGTGGGCTGAGCCACCTTTGCTCTCTCTCTTCACGAGCACTTTGGCAGGCTTTGCGTCTTCCACATCCTGCTGGAGTTCAGTCAGCTGGGCCGCATGTGGAGGGCACCTTCAGACGTCCCCTCATGGCTCCCAGCAGGCGCAGGCCCCGCAAGCCGCACCTTACCCCGCTCCTTCAGTGCACCCTCCCCGAGTGCTCTCTGCCACTCAGCCCATCCAGGCCAGCCGGTGCCGGTGCCGCAGGGCAGCCAACTTGGACAGGTCCTGGAGGCCTTTTTTCCAATTTTTAAATTGATGTCTCGGTCAGTTCAGATTGCTATAACAGAATACCATTGAGTGACTTAAATTTTACAGTTACAGAGGCTAGAAGTCCAAGACCAAGACCCTGATTTGCATATGGCCATCTTCTTGTAGCCATATGGTCAAGAAAGAAATCATCTCCATGCTTCTTTTTATAAAAGCACTATCACATTCACGAGGGATCCACCTTGGTGATCTAAATACCTCACAAATGCCGTACCTCCCAATACCATCACATTGTGGGTTAGGATTTCAACCGATGGATTTGGGGAGAACATAAATATTCATGGTAACGATCGGGTTCTCATATTGTTGAGCTTCATATATTCATTCTTTATATATTCTGAACACATCTTCTGCTATGGTTTGAAGTTTTGTTGCCTCACCTCACCCCAGCCCGCCCAAGTTGATACTTCAAATCTTAAAGCCCAGTGTGATTGTAATGGGGGGAGGGGAATGCTTTGAGAAATTAGGTCATGAGGGCACACTTTCGTGAATGAAATTGGTGTCCTTATAAAAGAGGCCCCAGAGTGACCCCTTGCCTCTAAGTATGAACCAGAAAGCAGGCTCTACTAGACATGCAATCTGTTGACACCTTGATATTAGACCTCCCAGACTCCAGAATATGATAAATTTCTGTTGTTTATAAGCCATCCAGCTACGGTAATTATTTCTTTTTATTTATTTATTTTTATTTTAAGTAGACTCCACACCCAGTGTGGAGCCCAACATGGGGCTTGAACTCACAACTTTGAGATCAAGACATGAGCTGAGATTAAGAGTTAGATGCTCAACCAATGAGCCACCAACGTGCTCCTGCTATAGTAATTCTTATATTAGCCCAGAAGGATTAAAATAAGTCCTTTATGAGATTTGTTATGTGCAGACATTTTCTCCCATTTTGTAGGTTGTCTCTTATAAACAAAAAATTTAATTTCAAAAATTTCTAATGTATATATTTTATCTTTTGCTGTTTATGCTTTTGGTACCAGATCTAAGAAACCATTAATCAAAGGTCACAAGGATTTACATTTTATTCTAAGAGATTTATAGTTTTTGTTCTGCATATTTCTGTATAAATTGATATGATCATATAGTTTTTCTCTTTGTTTCATTAATGTAGCACATTACATTGATTTTCATAGGTTGAATCAATCTCACAGGACTGGATAAATTCCATTTGATCATAGTGTATAATTCTTTTACCAGACTGCTGAACTCACTAGCATATTTTTGTTGCTAGGCTTATGTTGAGAATCTTAGAATCTATAGTCATCTATATTCACAAAGGATACTGGCCAATAGTTTTTTCTTACAGTAGTAATTTTTGTTTGTTTGTTTTCTTTTTTGGCTTTTAGTAGAAAGGTAATGTTTACCTATAGAATGAGTTTGAAAGTGATTCTTCTAATTCAAGTTTTGGGAAGAGTTTGAGGAATATTGATGTTAACTCTTTAAATGGAAAAATTCACCATAAAGCCTTCTGGACCTGGGCTTTTCTTTGTTAGGAGGCTTTTGCTTACCTTTTGCTTTCCTTTTTGTTTATAGGTCTGTTCAGATTTTCTATTTCTTCTTGGGTTGTTTTTGTAGTTTATGTATTTCTAGGAGCATATTTGTAGGAGTTTGTCCATTTCATCAAGGTTATCAGATTGTTTAGCTTACAACTGTTTATAGCATTCTAATTCTTTTTATTGCCATAAAATTAGTAACGTCCCTACTTTCACTTCTGATTTTAGTACTTTGAATCTTCTCTGCTTCTCTGTTTTAAGAGTCAACCTAGCCAAAAGTCTGTCAATTTTGTTGTTATTTTCAAGGAACTAACTTCTAGGTTTGCTGAAATTTATTTTATACTGTTTTGTTTATCTGTGCTCTAATCTTTACTATTTCCATTCTTCTGACAGCTTTCAGATTATATTATTCTTTTTTTCTAATTCCATATGGTATAAAGTTAGGTTATTGACTTGAGATCTTTCTTTTAATTTAATTTAAAAAATTTTTTAAATGTTTTATTAATTTTTGAGAGAGACAGTGGGAGCAGGGGAGGGTCAGAGAGAGAGGGAGACACAGAATCTAAAGACAAGCTCCAGGCTCTGAGCTAGCTGCCAGCATAGAGCTGGACATGGGACTCAAACCCACAAACCATGAGATCATGACCTGAGTCAAAGTCAGATGCTCAACTGACTGAGCCACCCAGGCACCCCAAGATCTTTTCTTAAAAATGTAAATGTTTACAGCTATAAACTGCTCTTAGAACTGATTTAGATGCATTCTATAAGTTTCGGTATTGTGTTTTTAGTTTGTCTCAAGATATTTTGTGATTTTCTTTGTGATTTATTCTCTGATGCATCCTGCTATTGAATTCTAGTTTCATTTCACTGGGTTCACTACATCCTTTAAGTTTTGGTTTTTGTGTTTTCATTTTCATTCATCTCAAGTTATTTTCTAATTTCAATTTTTGGAATTCTTATTAAATCCAGTGTTTTTTTTAAAGAGTGAGCTGTTTCAAAAAAAAAAAGAACACCAACAGACTCTTAAATATAGAGAATGAACTTGTGGTTGCTAGAGTGGAGGTTGGTGTGTACAACTGAAACTAACAGAATTATACATTAATTATACTTCAAAAAAAGTGTGTTGCTTAATTCCCACATATGTGTGAACTTTCCCACTGTCCTACTGTTATTTCTAGTTTTTTTCTTGTGACTGGTCAAGATATTATGGCCTATTTTCATTCTCTTAATATGTATTAAGACTTGTTTTGTGGCTTATTATATGTTCTATCCTGGAGGATGTTCCATGGACACTTGAGAAAAAAATCCGTGTAGGTGCGCCTGAGTGGCTCAGTCAGTTAAGTGTCCAACTGGCTCAGGTCATGATCTCATGGTTGGTGGGTTTGAGCCCCGTGTTGGGCTCTGTACTGAATGCCTGCTCAGAGGCTGGAGCCTGCTTCAGATTCTGTCTCCTCTCTCTGCTCATGCTCTGTCTCACTCTATCTCTCAAAAAATAAATAAATGTAAAAAAAAAAAAAGAAAGAAAGAAAAAATCAGTGTTCTGCTGTCAATGGGTACAGTATTCTGTATGTCTGTTGACTCATAGTGTTGTTCAAGTCCTCTATATCCTTATTGATCATCTATTTCATAGTTTTATTCATTGTTTTGTTTTCAAGTTTTCATTCAGATTTCAGTTAGTTAACATACTGTAACATTAGCCTCAGGTATTGAATTTAGTGACTCATTGTTTTATTCATTATTAAAAGTGGAGTATTCAAGGCTCTAGGTACTATTGTATAATTATTTCTGTGCTCAATGCTGTCACTTTTTGCTTCATAATATTTGGCAGCTCTGTTTTTGATGCATATTATAGATTGTGTGTCCCCCAAATTCATATGTTGAAGCCCCAACCCCTAATGTAATGGTATTTGGAGATGAGACTTTGGAAGACAATCTGGGTTAGAAAAAAGCATGAGGAACAAACTTTGACACTGGGATTAATGTCTCTTATTATAAGAGACACCAGAGAGCTTATATACTCTTTCTCTTCACTTGGACAAAAAAGTGGTCATTTGAGCACACCGCATGAGGGCAATCCAATAAAGGAGCTCTCATTGCAGAAAAGAGCTCTCACCAGAAACTGACCATGGTGGGACCCTGGTCTCCACAAATTCCAGCTTCTAGTACTGTCAAGAAAATTAATTTCTCTTGTTTAAGAAAACCAGTCTATTGTATTGTTTTATAGAAGCCTAATCTAAGAAAGTATATATGATTATAATTGTTTTATTAATAATTATTATATTTACATATCATATGACTTCACTCATATGAGGAATTTAAGATACAAAACAGAGGAACATAGGGAAGGGAAGCAAAAATAACATTAAAACAAGGAGGGGGACAAAACATAAGAGACTCTTAAATATAGAGAACAAACAGAGTTTGCTAGAGGGGTTGTGGGGGTGGACAGGCTAAATGGGTAGGGGGCATTAAGGAATCTACTCTTGAAATCATTGTTGTACTAAATGCTAACTAACTTGGATGTAAATTTAGAAATTAATTAATTTAAAAAATAAAATAAAAAATTTTATATTTACTCATATTAAAGCTTTTTTTTTTTTTTTTTACTATGGGAGGTGACTTTATTTAATTTTTTTTAATTTAAATTTTGGCCAACATACATGCAATATTGGTTTCAGAAGTAGAATTCAGTGATTCATCACTTAACATAAAACACCCAGTGCTCATCACAAGTGCCCTCCTTAATTCCCATCACTCATTTAACCCATCTCCCATCCACCTCACTCCATCTACCCTCAGTTTGTTCTCCAACATTAAGACTCTCTTCTGGTTTGTATCTTTCTCTCCTCTTCCCCCACGTTCCCATATGTTCATCTATTTTGTTTCTCAAGTTTGGATTGATTTTTTTTGAGAGAGAGAGGGATTAAGCGAGCGAGGGGCAGAGAGAGAGAAACAAGTCTTGCCCAGCTGGGGCTTGAGTGCACCCAAAGCAGGGCTCGCGCTCACCTGAAGTGGGGCTTATGTTTACCCAATGGAGGGCTAGTGCTTGCCTGAGGTGGGGCCCGTGCTCCCTCAATGCAGGGCTCACCCGAAGCAAGTCTTGAGCTCTCCTGAAGCAGGGGTTGAGTTGACCTCTGTGGCACTTGAACTCACAAACCATAGACCATCATCTGAGCCAAAATCAGATGCTTAACGATTGAGCCACCCAGGCACCCCTGGATTAAAGTTTTAATCAATATCTCTGCCTGACCTCAAAGATAATGTAACAGAAACTTCAATGATAACACACAACATGGAAAACACACTTTGCAAAAATAGTTTGGAGAAGTCACTAAATAAATGGATGGCTTCAGTCCTCAACATATACAAATCAGAAATCCCCAAGTAGGGAAGAATCCAATTTCCAGAATTACAATATTATACTACTCAAAATGTCTAGATCTCAGCAACAAATTACAAAGCATAAGAAGGTAAAATATGTCCCTTTCATATGTAAAAATAATTTTTAAAAAATGTTTATTTTTGAGAGAGAGCATGGAAGGGGAAGGGGGGGCAGAGGATTGAAGTGGGCTATATCTAACAGCAACAAGCCTGATATGGGGTTCCAAAACTTAGGAACCATGAGATCATGACCTGAGTCAAAGCTGGATGCTCAACCAACTAAACCACCCAGGCACCCCAATAAAAGAAAAGAATTTGACAGAAACTATCACTGAGGAAACCCAGACATTGAAATTACCTGTCAAATATATTAAAGCAGATTTCCAAAATATACTAAATGATCTCAGTAAAATACTGTACAGAAGACTAAAGGGAATCAAGAAAATATATGAACAAAAGTGAAGGTTTGAAAAATGTTTATATTTATTTAAAAAAAGTTTTTTAATGTTTTATTTATTTTTGATACAGAGAGAGACAGAGCATGAGAGGGGGAGGGGCAGAGAGAGAAGGAGACACAGAACCGGAAGCAGGCTCCAGGCTCTGAGCTGTCAGCACAGAGCCCGACGTGGGGCTTGAACCCACGAATGTGAGATCTGACCTGAGCCGAAGTCGGAGGCTTAACCGACTGAGCCACCCAGGCGCCCTTTATATTTATTTTTGAGAGAAAGCACACATGTTGGGGCAGAGAGAGAGAGAGAATCTGAAGCAGCACAGAACCTGACATAGGCTCATGCTCATGAACGGACCTGACCCAAAATCAAGAGTCAGGTGCTTAATGGACTGAGTCACCCAGGTGCCTCCAAAAATGAATGTTGATCAAAAAAAAATAATAATAAAATAAAAATTATAAAAAGGAACCAAAAAGAAATTCTGGAGCTGAGCAGTATGATAGCTCAGATGAAAAATTTACTAGAGGAGTTCAATGGCAGATCTGTAGAAGCAGAAAACTTAGTGAACTTAAAGAAATATAAGGCAATTGAAATGATCTAGTCTGAAGAGTAGAAACAAAAAGAATGTGAAAAAAAAAAAAAGAAGAAAAGGGCCTGAGAGGGCTATATGACATCATCAATCATATCAATATATGCATAATAGGAACCCAGAAGGAGGAAGAGGCAGAAAAAATATTTGAAGAAATGATTGCCAAAACCTTCCAAACTTAATGAAGACATGAAATACATACTTTCAAGACCCTCAATCCATTGCAAGCATGATAAATTTAAAGGGATCAACACTGAGACATGTTATACGATTAAATTCCTGAAGAGCAAATATTCAAGGAAAGCAGTAGGAGGTAATCAATTTGCTACATATAAAAGCGCTTCAATAAAATTAACAGCTGACTACTCATCAGAAACCATGGAAGACAGAAGAAAATGAGATTATATATTTAACATTCTGAAAGAGAAAAAAACCCTGACAGATGTTCTATATCTAGCCAAACCTTCGAGAATGAAAGAGAAATTAAGATATTCTAGGTAAATAAAAATTGGGAAAGTTACTAGCACACCTCTGTGTTAACTTTGTTAAATTAATTTCTGTAAAGTAGAGCACCACGATATTTGATCGTGAGCTGGAGTTCAACAAAAGGACAAAAAAGATTAAAACAGAGTTTCGTACTCACAGGTCCAGGAAGTTACACAGCATGCCTCCAGGAGCCACTCAGGGAGGTCCAGGCGGAAGGCAGAGAATGCAGCAGGACCTAGGGCACATGTTTTTTATTAGGGTCTGCAGGTGGTTTGTTTTAGGGTTTTAATGCTAAGGCAAGATTGGTTAATTCAAGTCAAAAGGGTATTGTATAAAATTCATGGAGGTCTTACAGAAGGGCCACACAAGGGGAATGCTCTGGGAAGCAGGGGAAGGGTCATTCCTATCAAGAACTTATTTGTGAAGCTATAGGCTGTATTCTAGGGTATGCACCAATGAAGGGGCTAGTGTTAGTTTTGGGCCCTGGTTTCACTGATCTCTTCTTCTTCTTTTTTTTTTTCTTTTTGGTCTCGTTTCTATTTATTTCTGCTCTAATATTTATTATATCCTTCTTTCTACTGGCTTGGGGTTTGTTCGTTCTTTATCTAGCTCCTTTAGGTAGAAGTTTAGGTTGAGATTTTTCTTGCTTCCTGAAGTAGGCCTGTATAGCTATAACCTTCTGCCTTAGAACTTTTGTTGCATCTTAAAGATTTGTGGCTGTTGTACTTTCATTTTCACTTGTCTCCATGTATTTTTTTAAATTTCCTCTTTGATTTCTTGGTTAACTCATTCATTGTTTAGTAGCATGTTATTTAACGTCCATATATTTGTGGCCTTTCCAGACTTTTTCCTGTGGTTGACATCTATGTCATAGTGTTGTGGCCGGAAAAGATGAATGGTTATGACTTCAATGTTTTTGAATTTGTTGAAACTTGTTTTGTAGCCTAATATGTGGTCTATTCTGGAGAGTATTCTCTGTGCACTTGAAAGGGATGTGTATTCTGATGTTTTAGGATGGAATGTTCTGAATAGATCTGTAGCTCCACCTGGTTCACTGTGTCTTTCAAAGCCATTGTTTCCTTGTTGATTTTCTGTTTGATTGAGCTATCCATTGATAGAGGTGGTATATTCAAGTCCCCTACTATTATTGTTGCAACTCATTTGTGTTTCAAAGGTTTGCCTCCTGGTTGCTTAACAAGTACAGATTAGCTCTAGCCCTGCACCCCCACCAGAATTCTCCACCATTCAGTGGGGCTGAAAATACACCTTCTATGATGAAATCTGAACCCAAGATTTAGAGACGGGGTCCACTTTCAAAATGTATCCTTCCTTGGATACTCTCCTTCAGACTTTGGGTACTCTTCAGAGTTCTCTTACATCTTTTTTTTTTAATTTTTTAAACGTTTTATTTATTTTTGAGACAGAGAGAGACAGAGCATGAGCTGGCAGGGCAGAGGGAGAGGGAGACACAGAATCCGAAACCAGCTCCAGGCTCTGAGCTAGCTGTCAGCACAGAGCCCGACACGGGGCTCGAACCCACAAACCGTGAGATCATGACCTGGGCCGAAGTCGGAGGCTTAACTAACTGAGCCACCCAGACGCCCCCAGAGTTCTCTTACCTCTTACTCTTTTACCACAGCTACATATTTCTTTATACTCTTATCTTGGTCCAGAACTGGAAGTAAAATATATCCTTTAATAGCCATATTAAATATTTATACTAACTGTAAATAATAGTATATTGGGAGTTATTTCCATACTCTTATGGAAATTGTTGAATCAATGAGAGGGAAATTATTTACCACTTCTGTTTCACTTAGTCACAGAGCCACAACTGGAGAGAGAGAATGGGAGATTTGGTACATGGCAGGGTAGGCAAGCACTCAAAAAAAAAAGAAAATGCTGGCAGTCTGCCAAAATTACAGCATATCACTAAAAGAATATATAGCTATAACAATATGCCACCATAAAAATGAGGTAACTTCAAATAGGAGAGGGTCTCTGGGACAGAATGTATGTCCCCCAAATTCCCACCAAAATATACCCTACCCCATATGTTCTACTTACAACATGACACTCCCATCAAGAGGTATCCACCTAAACAAATAGAGAATGGCAGAGGCAAGATTATGTAATTTCCCAGGCTAGGTATGGAAGCATTTTATGGCATATTGCATTTTCCAAACATGGCCACAATATATCCTACCCTACAAGCTCTTATAATTTGACTCTTCTTTCATAGAGCTGTAACTGCCTCAGCTACTAGTGTGTGACACACGTGAGGTTATATGATTTTTGAGGCTAGATTATTACAATTACATGCCCTTCTGTCTTGTTCTTTGGGACACACTCTTGGAACCCAAGACACCATGCTAAGCAGCCACATAGAGACACCATCTGTAGGTATTCTGGCTATGCACCCTAAGGTCCAGCACACAGACAGAATCAACTGCCAGACATCTGAGCTTGAGTCTTCACATGATTCCAGCCTTCAGTCATCAGGTGACCCCCTACCTTTCAAGCCACCCCATCTGAGGCTGTATAGATCAGAGATGAGCTATTGCTGCCAAGCCCTTTCCAAAGTTTTATAGATGTGTGAGCTAAATAAATCATTGTATCTTAAGCCAAGTTTTGGAGTGATTGTTATGCAGCAACAGAGACTGAGATGACTACCAAAACATGGAAGTGAAAAAAACCTTACTTTTTCATTTATATATATTAGCAATCACTCCAGTCTCTGTTGCTGCATAACAATCACTAAACCTTGGCTTAATATATATATACAGTATTTTTAAAAAGCAAATGAAAAGAGAAACTATACTCTAGCTATATAGATATGGGTATATAAATATATATGTATATAGATCAATATATATATATAGGCATATGAACATACAGTTTTAAATATATATCCTTGGGAAAATTATACAAATGGGTCATTTTCTAATGGATTTGTTTCAAAGCCTGGGAATTGTTTGGGGGATTTGAGTCACAGGCTGTTGCAAGCTAGGACTGGGTTGCATTAGCAGTAGTACATTTCTCTCAAAAACTCAAAAGGCTTTCAAAGTATTTGCTAATATTTAATTACAATGTCAAAGATCTTGTGTGAATAAGCCTGATTTCTTTTGCTAACTGACCCCTTCCTGATTTTTCTATTCCTTTAATGTTGCCTGGAAATCATATTTTACATTAAATATCACACTTTGGTGACTATTTCCTATCTTTTTTTCCTTTGTACCCTGAACTTCTCATTCCCCCATTATTTTCAGCTAACCTTGTTTACCACTCAAAGAATCACTGAAGTAATCAGAAGAACAATTCCCAAAACTTTCCCCACCTTATCTACTTACTTCCCAGCAGCCCATATTCTGCCATACTATTGCCAGGAATAAAGTTTGAATATTACCCAAAGTGAATTTGTCATCTGCTAAATCTAGATCCTCTCTCACAGACATAAATAAGGTCATTGCTCCAGTAGTTCTCACTTCTGTTATGAACTATTCCGTTCACCTGAATTATTCCAACCAGCAAACAGAAATGGTATTACTTCTCTCATTCTAGATATAAACACATTCCTATTCCTATTGCCACACTAATTATTAACCTTTTATTAATTTTTTGCTACATTTTTCAGCAAAAACACTTCCAAGCAGTTGTCTCTATATTCATGGTCTCCAATTTCTATTTTTTAAAAGGTTTTTAATTCAACCACTCCAAAACAAACTCTACTTAAGATCAACAATAACATTGTTATTGCTAACCTCAATAGGCAATTCTCAAGTCTAGTATTAGGTAAACTGCTAATGATTTCTGCAACCATTGATCATCCTTCCTTTGACTTTCATTTAGCTTCTGCAATGCCACATTATCTTGGTTTCCCTTCCAACTCACTGTCCTTCTTAGCATCCTTTGCTAGTCTGTCCTTTTATATGCAGACTTCTTAATATTAGAAGGCACTGTGGACCAGTCTTTCTGTTCTTTTTTTTAAATCTATACTCAGGTCCTTGATGATCTTATCCTGCCTTATGGTTTTATGTAAGTATAGGTAATACCTGCCAAATTAATATAATCTCTAGAACAGCACAAGCTAAAACATCCAAGTACCTAATCAGTATTATCATTTTGTCTAAAAGACATTTCACACTCATCATGTTCAAAATTAACTCCCAACCTTCCCCAACAAAGCTGATGAAATTGCAGCTTTTCCCATCTCAACTGATGGGAATACCATCTTTCCAGCTATTTGAGACCAAAACTTGTGAATCAAAGTCACCCCAGACACCCCCTCGCCTGACATCCAAATCTTAAATAAAACTTGCTTGCTCACATTTGCCATGTATCTCGAGTCCAACCACATCTCACCATTGTTACCACTGTGATGTGAGCCACCATCCTCTTTCATCTGAATTAAGACCATAACTTCTTATCCACTTAGATGTTAGTGTTGTTTTTAACAATGTTCACAATTGTTGTTTTCATCGAACATTACTGTTAGATAATATCTTCTGCTCAAAACACTCCAGTGGCTACTCATTTCCCTCAGAATAAAATACAAAATTCTCACAATGATTTATAAGGCGTTACAAGATATGGCCCTGTTCTCTCTCTAACCTCCTCTATTAATCACCACCCCCTTGCAGAGACCTCAACAATAGCTCTCTTGATGTTCCTCAAGCACACCAGCATTATCCCACTGTAGGGCCACTGATCTAGCTTTTTCCTGTTTGGAATGCTCCTCCTTTAGATAACCACTGACTTACTCCTTCACATTTTCAAATCTTGACTCACCTCTTTCCTTATCCATGGTCTACTGCATAAACTTTCATATCTGCTCAACTACTTTTGAATGACCTTTCTTCCATAACACTTAGGTTCTAACATACTCTACAAATTTTAATTATTTTACCTCTTCTTGCTATAATTTCTCATTGCTGTATCACAAACTCCTAAGTCAGTGGCTGGAATACAGCAATATAAGAATTTACAGTAACCAGGACTGAATGCCTATAAGCAGAGATAGCATCTTTTGACAAAGGAAATCACTTTCAATCTCTGCTAGTAGCCTCTGCAGCTAACTCTACACTAAATTCATCTTTCGTAGGACATTGCCAAACGCAGCAAGAAACACCCAATACACATTCTGAATCACTTGTACTATCTCCACTAATATTATAGCCTTAACTGGTAAATGATCTGCCTTTTAAGACAGACTGGAGGAGTCTGACCAAATGTCCTGTCGATAAAAGCAAAAATCTTTAGCTTTCTAGCCTGAACTGGGTTGATTCTCATTCATGATGGCATCAAGTCAATACCATACTTGAGATTTCTTTTACCCATAGCACTACCCGGCACAAAATTTTATACACTTAATCCATTTTAGTGTCAATAACAGAATGACAACGGCATGAACAAGTAAGTTTATTTTAATTTTATGTAAAGAAATACAGGAGGCAGGCAGACCAGAACTGATACAGCTATTCCATAAAACCAGTACAGGTGTAGACGCATTCTGTATTTCTGCTCTATCATCCTTAGAACCCAGACACCATTCTCAAATTCCCCATAAAGTCATCAGAGATGTAAACTAAATGTCCACATTGTAGGCAGGAAAATAGAAATGCAGAAAGAAAAAAGGTATTCTTAAACGTTCCATATGTACAAACAAATACCATTTCCATCTTACTGACCTGCAAGAGGGGCTAAGATAATTTTTTAGCCAATAATTCTAAAGATGGGAAAATAGACATTGAGTAGGGAAATAGCAATCTCTGACAGATTGTCATCATGTTCACTGCAAAATAGTAATGTCAGTTTACTTTTAGTTTAATTCAAAAGCTGTACATTCAAGTTTTTAGAAATTTCATAGTAGTAAAAAATTTTATTTTGACTATCCACTTTTCTCATTTCTAAATAATACTCTTAAATTGTGGTCAAAAATTATAGAAAATATGAGTTTTGGGACTTTATTACAATTCACCTTACTCCTCTTCAATAATTTGCTGATTAAATCTGCAAGATTTCTTTTAACAGTATGAATTTCCTTCTCTAGCATATGGCATGAGATGTGAATGAAAGCTTTCTCATATTCATTACGGCATGTAGTGCTCCCCACTAAAACAGTCGGGGTTAAGGGTTAGTGAAATATTTCTCAATATTCATTATAATCGTGTCCTCTTCTCATGCAAATTCTCTAAGATCATACTAGTAATAATGATAGCTAATATTTGTGATATAATATGTTCAAGGCACTGCTCTAAGAGCTTTACATGAAATGTCTCACAATATATGTCCAAGAATCTTACAAGGAAGGTATTATTCTTAGGCTTATCTTACAAATGGTTAAATGAAAGTAGAGGTTAATTATGATAAATATCACAAAGAAAAGTAGCTGGTAGAGTCAAGATAATGTTGAAAAAGACATTCTACAGCTAAAGGCCTTCCTATATTTTAGTACATTAACAGAACTCTATTATGATTTGCTAAAGTTAATTTAATAGGTTTCCAGTAATGATAGATTTTTCTACATAGATTCCATTAACGGTATCTTTCTCCCATTAGAATTCACTGATGCCAAACTTTATGAGGCAAATATGCTCCCATATTCACATTTTAGGAATTCTTTGATGATAATGGATTAATGACCAGAGAAGACTCTCTATTTTAATTACAAAGAATCAGATAATTCATATATAAACTTGTGAGCTATGACTGAAGTCTATCCCACATTCCTTATATTCAAAAGTTTTCTCACTGATATGAATTCTCTGATGTTGAGTTAGTTGTGAACCACGAGTAAAAGCCTTCCCACATTCCTTACATTGATATGGTTTCTCACCAGTATGAATTCTCTGATGTCGAGAAAGATGTGAGCTCTGAGTAAATGCTTTTCTGCATTCTTTGCATTCATAGGGCTTCTCACCAGTGTGAATTCTCTGATGTAGAGTAAGTTGAGAGCCATGACTAAAGGCCTTCCCACATTCCTTGCATTCATAGGGCTTTTCTCCAGTGTGAATTCTCTGATGTTGAGTAAGTTGTGAACCACGAATAAAAGCCTTCCCACACTCCTTACACTGATATGGTTTCTCACCGGTATGAATTCTTTGATGCTGTATAAGGAGTAAACCACGGGCAAAGGCTTTCCCACATTCATTACATACATAGGGTTTCTCACCAGTGTGAAGTCTCTGATGTTGGGAAAGATGTGAGCTCTGAGTGAAGGCCATTCTGCATTCTTTACATTCATATGGTTTCTCACCAGTATGAATTCTCTGATGTTGAGTAAGTTGTGAGCCACGAATGAAAGACTTCCCACACTCCTTACATTCATATGGTTTCTCACCAGTATGAATCCTCTCATGTTGAGTAAGTTCTGAGCCGCGACTAAAAGTCTTTCCACATTCTTTACATTCATAGGGTTTTTCACCTGTATGAATCCTCTGATGTCGAGTAAGAAGTGAGCCACGATTAAAAGCCTTTCCACATTCCTTACACTGATAGGGTTTCTCACCAGTGTGAATTCTCTGATGTTGAGTAAGTTGTGAGCCATGACTAAAGGTCTTTCCACATTCCTTACATTCATAGGGCTTCTCATTGGTATGAATTCTCTGGTGTTGAGTAAGTTGTGAGCCACGGATAAACGCTTTCCCACATTCTTCACATTTATAGGGTTTTTCACCAGTATGAATCCTCTGATGTTGCATAAGTAATGAGCCACGAATAAAGGCCTTTCCACATTCCTTACATTCATATGGCTTTTCCCCATTATGAATTTTCTGATGTTGAGAAAGCTGTGAGCCACAAATGAAAGCTTTCCCACATTCCTTACATTCGTAGGGTTTTTCACCAGTGTGAATTCTCTTATGCAGAATAAGTTGTGAGAGCTGAGTAAAGACTTTTCTACATTCTTTACATTCATAAAGTTTCTCACCAGTATGAAGTCTCTGGTGCAGAGTAAGCTGTGAGTTCTGAGTAAAGGCCTTCCCACATTCTTTACATTCATAAGGTTTCTCACCAGTATGGACTTTCTGATGTCGGGTGAGTTGTGAGCTACGAATAAAGGATTTCCCACATTCTTCACATTTATATGGTTTTTCACCAGTATGAATTCTATGATGTAAAATAAGTTGTGAGCTCTGAGTAAAGGCCTTCCCACATTCCTTGCATGCATATGGTTTCTCACCAGTATGAAGTCTCTGATGAAGAATAAGCTGTGAATCACGACTAAAGGCCTTCCCACACTGCTTACATTCATAGGGTTTTTCACCAGTATGAATACTATGATGTTGAGTTAGGTGTGAGGCTCGTCTAAAGGCCTTTCCACATTCCTTACATTTATAGGGTTTCTCAGTAGAATGACACCTAGGATGTTGAGATAAGTAACTATGCTGATTAAATATGGACATTTTTTCATATATGATCATCCCTTGCCTGAAATATTCCTCCTGATTTTCTTGCTGCTTTTCCAGTGTGCCTCTGACTTCCAAATAATCTCTGGAGCTGGACTCCTCAAGATCACAGTTTTCAAGCCTGGCACTCATTTCCCATTGGGATAATTCTGTTTCATAAGTGTCCTTTTTTGGAGATAAGTCCTTATTTGCACTCCTTGAAGGCAAGTCTGAAAGATAATAGAACATCAACAATTTATGTTGTCACTTCAGAAGTAGAGCTTCCATAGTAGAAAAGACTATATATGAACATCCATACAGATGATAACCAAATAATGATGATTCATTCCACTTAAAATTTTTCGATTTTATGATAGTACAAAAGCAATACACATTAAGTAGAAATTGTACTTCGAATTTTGAATTTTGATAATTTCTTGGGCTAACAATATATAGTAAGTATAGTATTCCCACAGTCCTGGGCAGCAGCAGCAGCAAGCTAGAGTTCCCAGTCAGCCACGTGATTATGAGGGTAAACAACTGATATATTTCAAACCATTCTGTACCCATACAACCATTCTGTTCTTTTGGTTTCAGTATTAAACAAATTACAAGAGGTATTTGACACTTTATTATAAAATAGGCTTTATGTTAGATAATTTTGCTTAACTATAGACTAACATAAGTGTTATGATGTTTAAGATAGGACAGACTAAGCTATGATGTTTGCTAAGTACATTATATACATTTTCAACTTATGAAATTTTTAACTTCAAGGAGTTTATTGGGACAGGAGCTGTAAGCTGAGGAAGATTTAGTATAGGGAACCAATACCCACAAGAAATAACTGGCCTACATCAGTGGTTTTCAGATATTATTTAACTATAACTTATAGTAATGTCTACTCACATTTCACATCATAACATGACACATATAATTTCATTAAACAGCATTTACACTGTTTCATTTTTTTGTATGTTATCCTAGTCTCTTCTCTGTCACATACAGTCAAAACATACTAAACTGATTTCATGCTGCAGTAACATGCTGCTGCCTACTGTTTTTATTAGTGTAGAATGATCTTACATACTAATGTGGAAAAAAAACACTGGAGATCAGAGAATAAAGAAAATCTACTGAGAAAGTAAGGGAAAAGAAAACTTTTTTAAGCTAGTGGTTCTCAAACTGGTGGGGATCAAAATCACCTGGGGACCTTGGTAAAAATAAAGATGCTTCAATACTGTACCAGACTAACTGAAACTGAATCCAGTGTATCAGAAGAAAAGCATGGAGACCTTTAACTTTAATACTTTCTAAAATCTGACTCTGATTCAGATCATAATTTGCTATCTCTGCCTAAAACTTTTAAATACTTTCCAAATTAAACAGTGAATAAAATCCAAATCCTTCCCATGACATTAACAAGCACTCCATAGTCTGGTCCCAATTAATCTATGATTTCTCCATGAGCCTTCTTGGCTTTACTGATTATTTGCCAAACATACTAATTACTTTTAGCTCTGAAAAAATTATAGAGCCAATTTCAACTTACAAATAACAGGGCCTGTTGGACATCTTTGGACCACTCTGCATGAGATACTTTTTCTCATCCTTCAGGTTTCAATTTAAATACCAATTCATAAATCTTTTTTTAAAATGTTTTATTTATTTTTGAGAGAGAGAGAGAGATCATGAGCAGGGGAGGGTCAGAGAGAGCGGGAGACACAGAATCCAAAGACAGGCTCCAGGCTCTGAGCTGTCAGCACAGAGCCTGATGCAGGGCTCAAACCCACCAAATGGTGAGATCATGACCTGAGCCGAAGTCAGACACTTAACTGACTGAGCCACCCAGGTGCCCCCCAGTTCATAAATCTTAATATCCATTTCTGCTAACAGAAGACTAGGTAATTTAAACCAACCAGTCTGATGAGAGCAATTACACAAAATATTACAAGCACCTGACTGAAGACACTGGAGAATTACAATTAGAATAAAGAGTTGGTGGGATAAAAGTTGAAAAACATACAAATTCACAGGAATAAGCTTCTCATTTCAAGCTGCTTTTCCACTTACAGAGGTCCTACAGTTCAAGAAAAGAAAACTGAGATGTGGAGATAAAAAGTGTTTAGGGCCATTACATAAGACTTGGGCAATAACTGGAGAACAGGGCCCAACTGGAGAACAGGTTGGGAACCCTGAGGGCTACAAAAATGAGGAATAAGGGAAAAGCAATAGACCAATCTGGGTAGGGTTTGAAGCCTGAACCACTCAACCAAGAAATCTAAACTAAAGTAATTGAAGATTGTTAGCCACAAAGCAAACCAAAATCTTCATTGAAGATTCACCCAAGGCTTCAAATTACTTTCATAATTTTTCTTTACAATGTCTAACACTCAATAAAAAGTAACTAGGTTAATAAGAGTACAAAACAACTTAAGTGAGGGGTCTCTGGTTGGCTCAGTCGGTTGGGTCTGACTTTGGTTCAGATCATGATCTCACTGTTGGAGTTTGAGCCCTGCACTGGAGCCTGGAGCATGTTTTGGATTATGTGTCTCCTCCTCTCTGCCTCTCCCCCATCACTCTGTCTTTCTCTCTCTCTCTCACATATAAACATTTACAAATTTTTAAAAGACAATGTAAGTGAAAAACAGAAGAACAAAGATCTATAATGACTCAAGTCAAGTATCCACCACAAAAGTAATCATACACAACACTTCTAGCACTCCTAAATACTCTTGTGCTATTCCTTTGTAGTAAATCTCTCCTAATCCTAGGTGTATATGCCTGGGAATTACTGATCTGTGGCTTTTCCAACACCTCCTTGCAAATGGAAACAAAAGTACATCCATGGTAAGTCCTTAGACTTAGATTAAAATGGAAAAGTGATCATACTTCTCCAATTGTCTTGCCTCTTTCATATGCTCCCTAGTTACTAGCCATGGATATCTTCATTAGTTCTCTCTATCCTTATCAACCAAGATACCAAGTTGTCTTTGTTTACTTGTCTTTACTTTACTTCAGAGTTTGCTTCGTTTCCTTTATGCCCAGTCTCATTTCTTCTTATACTTACTCTTCTATCCAAAGCAAATACCAGGAAAATACCTTTAGAATTATTTGGGCATTGCTACAGGTCACCGACATGATGAAAGGTTTCAGTAAACTTATGGAATGTTGAGGATTTGGGAGAGGGAAAAAAAGGGGGAGGCAATTACTGAATATAAGAAAGGAATCTGGAGTTGTAAGTTCCAGGATTTGTACTGAAAATGAGTATGCTGGCTGGAAATAAGATCCAGAAAAAGTACACAATAAAATTTCATACTGCTAATGGAATTGTACAACAGCACAACCATCACGAAAAGGTTTGGTTGTTTTGTATAAAGCTAAACACACACTTAGTATATGATATAGCAGTCATACCTGTACATATTTACACTTGTGTTCAGACAAACATCTGTACACCAAAGATTATAGCAGCTTAATTTACATTTTTCAAAAAATCAGAAACCCAAGATGTATTTATACTGGTAAAGAAGAAGTTGAAATATTCGTAAATGATATGATACTATACATAGAAAATCCTAAAGACTCCAAAATTTACCAGAAGTAATAAGTGAATCCAATAAAGTTGCAGCACAAAAAATTTTATGCCCAGAAATCAGTAGTATTTCTATACACTAACAAAATAGCAGAAAGAAAAATTAAGAAAATAATCCCATTTATAATTGTATCAAAAAGGGTAAAGTACCTGTGAATAAAGTTATCCAAACAGGCAAAACACCTGCACTTGGAAAACACTGATAAAAGAAATTCAAGATGACATAAACAAATGGAAAGGTATTCTATGTTCATAGGCTAAAAGAGAAAATATTGTTAAGATGTTCATACTATCCAGAGCAATCTTCAGATGTAATGCAATTGCTATCAAAATACAAACAACATTTTTCACAGAACTGGAACAAATAATTCTAAAACTTGTATGGAGAGGGGAGGAGCCAAGATGGCGGAGAGGAAGGGAGCTCTGTAAACTCCGTCTGCCCCATCTATTGAACTGAGAAGGACACTACTCCCATCTGCAAGAGCGGAAGGAGAAAATACGGACCCCAGAAAGAAGACAACCTCAAAGATACCGGAGTGAGTGAGTGCGAACTGGGGAGATTGGAAAATGGGCCAGCCCGAGACGGGCAGGGGAGGTGGGAGCCC